>NC_059193.1:15169573-15382073 GCF_020615455.1 Coregonus clupeaformis
TTACGTGTTTAGTGTTTCCAGTGTTTCCAGTGTTACTTAGTGTTACTCTGCTTGTTACGTGTTTAGTGTTTCCAGTGTTTCCAGTGTTACTTAGTGTTACTCTGCTTGTTACGTGTTTAGTGTTTCCAGTGTTTCCAGTGTTACTCTGCTTGTTACGTGTTTAGTGTTTCCAGTGTTACTCTGTAAGCATTCCACTGTACCGTTTACACACACTATATCCTGTGCACGTGACGAATACATTTACATTTTTACATTTTTATTCATTTAGCAGACGCTCTTATCCAGAGCGACTTAGTTAGTGAGTAGCGTACATTTTTCATACCCTTTCATTTGATTCTTAGTAAGGGAATGCAGTAAATTAGTTCTCTTATCAGACCAATTGACCAGATGGAAGACTAGCTCAACATGAATCAATTATATTATTATCTAGCTCTTAATAATTTTTTTCATTTCAGATGGAGAGGAGTCTCTTGTGTCTCCCTGTGTAGGTCCGTGATGGCCGTCGTCTTGCCCACAGCAGCTGAAGGCCCCCTCCAAGCCCGTGTATGTACGTTGTTATGGCAACAATAGATGGAAACACGGACGTTGAGACCCTGTTGGCTGCGATCCACCTGGAGCGATACCTGAAGACCTTCCGCCAGTCAGGCTTCCTCTTGGCGAGGGACCTCAGCCACCTAGACAATGGAGGTCTTATCCAGCTGGGCATAACTGCCACCGGGCACAGGAAGAGAATACTGAGGCTGGTCCAGCACATTCAGAGGGCCACCAATCAGAAGGAGTCGACATCGAGGCCCTTAGAGCCCTTATTGGATCGTTGGCAGTCTGAGTCTGACGTTAATTCCACACCCATCCAATCAGGAGTGCCGAGGTCTGACCAGAGCGGAACCGGGGCCATTCCGTTTGAAGCGTTCCGGAATAGTTCTGTTCCAAACATTCCATCCATGTTGATGAACTCCGGGTCAGAACAGCAGCAGCAGTACAATGGGAATGTTGTCATAAAACCGGTTCCAAAACCTAGAACGGTGTTCTACAGACACAAATCAGAACCCGCCCGATTTATCTCCTGTCCCATACAACCAACACCACCAGATCCCCAGGTTCTAACCCTAACCAGGAAACCATCTCAGGAATCTCTCTGCTTCACCATATTGGAAGGTTTGGCTTCAGGAGAATTTAACACTGACACAGTGGTGGTGGGGCTTACCCCTACCCCTACCATAAGACACAGCCTAAGCCTGAGAGAGAGGAGGCTGAGTAACTCCTCAGACTCTGGAGGTCCCCTGCCCCCTGTTCCCCCTCGGCTGAACCGAGGTATCCCTCCAGCCATGTTTAGGGGTCCTACACCCACTCCGCCATCATCTGGTGGAAGGACTGAACAAAACCAGGACCAGTGTATGACTACCCCACCTCCATCCTCCTCATCCTCCTATGACAACGCTGGATTCCCCTCCGTGACCACTTCCCCACCCGGATCCCCGATGGAGATGGTCTCCAATGAGATCTACTGTGGCGCTTTACCTGGCACTGGAGCTAGTAGTGGACGGATTCCCTGCAACAATCCTCAAACACCACCACGTCAGGAGATCCATACCACTCCTGACAGAAATAGGTAGGTCAACGTCTGACTTTAACATCATATACTCTACCTAATAAAGTAGAAATATAGCCCTAGACATCGAAAAGAGAGTCATTTCTTTGTCTAACTAATGTTTTGTTTGATGTGTCTGCAGCACTTTAAGTAACAACTCTTCTGAATCGTCCCATGGAGGTAAGTTTACCCATCTCTTTCTGAAAGTAACCCAACAGATGGTTTAGTCAGACCTTATAACTGTGTATCCTTTAGGCCTATAAATGACCCTTGACCTGTTTTTAAATCAATGTCATTCAAGATATAGTTAACACTACGCATCGCTAAAACCTTACTTTTCGCTTACACTTTAGCATCCAGTCGAAATGCTTTTATAACTGGTTGAAAAAGAGCACCACCATGCAGTCTATCTATCTCTATCTATCTATCTATCTATCTATCTATCTATCTATCTATCTATCTATCTATCTATCTATCTATCTATCTATCTATCTATCTATCTATCTATCTATCTATCTATCTATCTATCTCTATATATCTATCTCTATCTATCTCTATCTATCTCTATCTATCTCTATCTATCTCTATCTATCTCTATCTATCTCTATCTATCTCTATCTATCTCTCTATCTCTCTATCTCTCTATCTCTCTATCTCTATTACATTTACATTTTAGTCATTTAGCAGACTCTCTTATCCAGAGCGACTTACAGGAGCAATTAGGGTTAAGTGCCTTGCTCAAGGGCACATCGACAGATTTTTCACCTAGTTGGCTCGGGGATTAGAACCAGCGACCTTTCGGTTACTGGCACAACGCTCTTAACCACTAAGCTACCTGCCGCCCCTCTCTCTATCTCTATATGTCTCTATCTCCAATAGAGGTGCTGGTTTAGACTGGTTAGGGTTAGGGTTAGGGCGTCCTGGTAAGAGGACCGAAATGACCAGTAGGAGAGACTCACACTTTATTACCACACAGCAAACAGGAAGTGGACTAGGTGGAAGTGTTGTAGTGTTAGTGGTTTGTAGCGTGTGTTGGGAGAGTCTAGGGCTTGCAGGGGAAATGGTCCATGGGTTGTGGCCCAGCTGTTGACGTGCGTGGCAGAGATTTATGCTCCTCGCTCGGCCACTGCTTGCTGAAGTCTGAGCCCGGACTTGGCTGGACTGTGCTTTTGTACTTGTCCCGGTCCCACCTGCCTATTGGACAGATGCCCTGAGGAGATGCAGGTCGGCAGGGTCAAAGGTGGTGATGGGCGGTCAAATGTCCCAATCAGAGGTCACTGGGTGTGGCATGTAACTGGAGAGCTCCAGAGGTGCGAACAGAGTAGCCTGTAAACAATGGGGATCTATCCCCCGCCTTTGCTCTGCAGGGTCAGGGAGTCAGGCAGAGACGGGGGAAGGTTGGCTACTTGTTTCAAGAGTTAGAGAGGGCTGTGAGTTAGTATTCAGGAGAGGGACTGTACGGGCTTTCTACACTGGTTACGAGCATGTATGAACCTTTATTATAATATCTTATAACAAGGCTTATAATATGCTATGTCATTTCTTCCTGCACCAACAGTCCCCATGGAGGAGCCGGAGGAGGAGATCAGTCCATACTGTGAAACAGTCTTCCAGAGCAGACGACCACTGCACCACTCTGAGGTGAGACTGGGAGGCTGAGGCTGCGTCCCAAAGGACACCTTATTCTCCCTATAGTGCACTATTTTTGACCAGAGCCCTATAGGCTTTCCAGGAAAAACATCAAATGGTGTCTGAAATGGCACTATGGGCCCTAGTCAAAAAGTAGTGCACTATATAGGGAATAGGGTGTCATTTGGGACAGAGCCTGAGTCTGTTATCAGGTTACAAGAACCCATCAGAGTTATATTGTGTTTAGTGTTTGTGGTCACTTTGGTTCTCCTGACATTGATGAACGTGTTCTCCATGTTGTGTTCTCAAAGGTGGAAAGGACCAAAAGTGAAGGAAAGACAAGAAAGGAGGAAGAGAAGCACGGAGAGGATCATGGGTAAATTATTGTGTCTAGAGGAGTGGATAATGAGACTGGCGTTCCAATGAAACATAACATCTTCTTACACAACTCTGACTACAGCCACAGAGAGAAAATAGTCTACTGTATTTAAAATATTATTTTCTCTCCATCTTTTCAATCCAATGTTGTTACCTGCTACCAGACGCCGTATTCTCACTCTAGAGAAACCTAAAGAGGCTGGAGTCAAGGTTATTACAAATGCATCAATCAGTTACAGAGACTGTCTTTGCACTGCAGGACACCTAAACTCTCCTGGGCCAAACGTCTGTCCCAGGCCCTCCACAGTGAGTCCCAGGGCTACAGCACAGTAGGAGAGGCAGCACCACCCCCTCGCTGCCTCTCCTTACCCCCCAACCTGTACCCCTCGGAGCCGGATGAGGACCAGACGATATCCCCCTACGCCAGCTACACCTCTCTCTCTGAGCCGACTGCTCCCATCATCTGTGGCTGGCTGGATAAGCTATCACCACAAGGGTATGCCGGGTCCGGGTCCTGGTCCGGGTCCTGGTCCTGGTCTGGGCTGACGGTCCTTTCCTCCTTTCCTCCCTCTGTCTTCTCCTCCCTTCTGAGGAACTGTCTCTGCCTCGTCTCTGTCCTCTCAAACCGGTGTGTCTCTCGCTTCTTCTTCTTTTCCCCCACTGTGTTTCTCCAATCTGTTTTCGTGTTTCTTGCTAAATGTTTAAAAAAAAATCATATGCACTGCCTTCAGAAAGCACTCACACCTGAGCACATTTCTGGTCTGCTGAGCGCAAACTCGATTTGTTATGAAAATGCTGTGCAACTTCCGGCACGCGTTTACAGTGTTTTATTGATCATAATGTAGGCCTACCAGAGTGGCCTACCATCAAAAACAATGGAGAGAATGCATCCCATAACATTTTAACACGGAAATAGCTGTTCTATCATTCAGCCTACAGTAGCAGCCAATGTGTGGTGTTCAATGTAGGCCTACATTCCATGAGACTTTTGAAAATAAATAACATGCAGGGCTTGACATTAACCTGTTCATCCACTTGTCCTTCAGACAAGGAGGTGACTGAAAATACTATGTTTGATGCAAGAAACCACTTTACAAAATACAATTCATTATTATTCCCATACCATTATTACAGAGAATCAGACAGATAATACTACCCTCTGCCTATTGGCTACTTAATTTATTCAAGCCTGTCTCAAAATACAACACTACCCCTTTTAAGACAAAAAACCTTTACCTGACTCACTTTTCAAAGATGTCTAGAAAAGCACACGGTTTGTGCACTTGTAGGAAGCAATCACTCCCCCATTACTGACTACAAATGATCTATAACTGATTAATTAGCGAAGGATATGTACAAATGTGCACACGTCGCTACATGTAGCTCTCGTTTTGATCTCAAAACAAGCGCTTCTAATCACGACCGCTCATGCTGTAAAAACAGTCCAGTTCAAAGTGAATGGCACAGATCCATATGTGGCAATGGCTATTTGCATATAGGCCTACCGCAGCTCTGATTTGGTTATGGCGCACCGGTCTGTGTAGATTACGGGCCTGGGTCATGCCTGTCAATGCAAAAGAATCCTACTCCAATGCGTTCTGCCTACAAGAAAATCTCTTGCACAGTTAGTTTTGCATATTAAGTCTTGCATAGTTTGTTTTGTGTCGGTATATTACATTGAACATGGCTGATATTGCATTGATTCGATCACAATTTCAACAGTAAAGGGAAACGTTGATAGTGTTAACTAACAGGGGGAAAACTCAAGAAAGTTGAGTGTAGTGCAATCTCTTGATTCTCTGCACGCGCTGATATTTCTTCTGCGCAGCAGTCCCAGGGTGCTGCGCGCTCGCACACTCGCGCAGTTTAGTGGGAAAATCACGCCTTTACTTTTTCCACATTTTGTTGTGTTACAGCCTGAATTTAAAAATAGATTAAATTGAGATTTTTTGTCACTGGCCTACACACAGTACCTCATAATGTCAAAGTGGAATTATGTTTTTAGAAATGTTTACTAGTTAATTAAAAATGAAAAGCTGAAATGTCTTGAGTCAATAAGTATTCAACCCCTTTGTTATGGCAAGCCTGTCACGATCGTCTACCAATGAGGAGGACCAAGGCGCAGCGTTGAAAGCGAACATATTTATTAAATTGGAATGATCACACGATCAAAACAATAGACGATAACGTGATGTCTACGGTTTTACACAAACCAAAATAGAACAAAATCCCACAAACCCGAATGAAAAACAGACAGTTTAAATATGGCTCCCAATCAGAGACAACCCACGACAGCTGACACTCGTTGCCTCTGATTGGGAGTCACTCTGGCCAACATAGAAATAAACACCCATAGAAACAAAACCCATAGATCTACACACCCTGGCTCAACATAACAGTGTCCCCAGAGCCAGGGCGTGACAAAGCCTAAATACAGTGGCTTGCGAAAGTATTCACCCCCCCTTGGCATTTTTCCTATTTTGTTGCCTTACAACCTGGAATTAAAATGGATTTTTGGGGGGTTTGTATAATTTCATTTACACAACATGCCTACCACTTTGAAGATGTAAAATAAAATTGATTGTGAAACAAACAAGAAATAAGACAAAAAAACAGAACTTGAGCGTGCATAACTATTCACCCCCTACCCCCCCCTACCCCCAAAGTCAATACTTTGTAGAGCCACCTTTTGCAGCAATTACAGCTGCAAGTCTCTTGGGGTATGTCTCTATAAGCTTGGCACATCTAGCCACTGGGATTTTTGCCCATTCTTCAAGGCAAAACTGCTCCAGCTCCTTCAAGTTGGATGGGTTCCGCTGGTGTACAGCAATCTTTCTAAGTCATATCACAGATTCTCAATTGGATTGATGTCTGGGATTTGACTAGGCCATTCCAATACATTTAAATGTTTCCTCTTAAACCACTCAAGTGTTGCTTTAGCAGTATGCTTAGGGTCATTGTCCTGCTGGAAGGTGAACCTCCGTCCCAGTCTCAAATCTCTGGAAGACTGAAACAGGTTTCCCTCGAGTTTCCCTGTTTTTAGCGCCATTCATCATTCCTTCAATTCTGACCAGTTTCCCAGTCCCTGCCGATGAAAAACATCCCCACTGCATGATGCTGCCACCACCATGTTTCACTGTGGGGATGGTGTTCTCGGGGTGATGAGAGGTGTTGGGTTTGCGCCAAACATAGCGTTTTCCTTGATAGCCAAAAAGCTCAAATTTAGTCTCATCTGACCAGAGTAATTTCTTCCATATGTTTGGGGAGTCTCCCACATGCCTTTTGGCGAACACCAAACATGTTTGCTTATTTTTTCTTTAAGCAATGGCTTTTTTCTGACCACTCTTCCGTAAAGCCCAGCTCTGTGGAGTGTATGGCTTAAAGTGGTCCTATGGACAGATACTCCAATCTCCGCTGTGGAGTTTTGCAGCTCCTTCAGGGTTATCTTTGGTCTCTTTCTTGCCTCTGATTAATGCCCTCCTTTCCTGGTCCGTGAGTTTTGGTGGGCAGCCCTCTCTTGGCAGGTTTGTTGTGGATTTAATGGTGTTCCGTGGGATGTTCAAAGTTTCAGATGTTTTTTTATAACCCAACCCTGATCTGTGCTTCTCCACAACTTTGTCCCTGACCTGTTTGGAGAGCTCCTTGGTCTTCATGGTGCCGCTTGCTTGGTGGTGCCCCTTGCTTAGTTGTGTTGCAGACTCTGGGGCCTTTCAGAACAGGTGTATATATACTGAGATCATGTGACAGATCATGTGACACTTAGATTGCACACAGGTGGACTTTATTTAACTAATTATGCGACTTCTGAAGGTAATTGGTTGCACCAGATCGTATTTAGGGACTTCATAGCAAAGGGGGTGAATACGTATGCACGCACCACTTTTCCGTTATTTATTTTTGAGAATGTTTTTTTTCACTTCACCAATTTGGACTATTTTGTGTATGTCCATTACATGAAATCCAAATAAAAAATCGATTTAAATTACAGGTTGTAATGCAACAAAATAGGAAAAACGCCAAGGGGGATGAATACTTTTGTAAGGCACTGTAAGTTCAGGATTCAACATTTGCACAACAATTCACATAAGTTGCAAGGACTCACTCTGTGTGCAATAATAGTGTTTACCATGCTTTTTGAATGACTACCTCATCTCTGTACCCCACACATACAATTATCTGTAAGGTCCCTCAGTTGAATTGTGAATTTCAAACACCGATTCAACTACAAAGGCCAGGGAGGTTTTCCAATGCCTCGCAAAGAAGGGCACCTATTGGTAAATGGGTAAAACATTTAAAAAAGCAGACATTGAATATCCCTTTGGGCATGGTGAAGTTATTAATTACACTTTGGATGGTGTATCAATACACCCAGTCACTACAAAGATTCAGGCGTCCTTCCTAACTCAGTTGCCGTAGAGGAATGAAACCGCTCAGGGATTTCACCATGAGGCCAATTTAAAACAGTTACAGAGTTTAATGGCTGTGATAGGAGAACACTGAGGATGGATCAACCACATAGTAGTTACTCCCCAATACTAACCTAATTGACAGAGTGAAAAGAAGGAAGCCTGTACAGAATAAAAATATTCCAAAACATGCATCCTGTTTGCAACAAGGCACCTATTGGTCAAAATAAAAAAGCAAACATTGAATATCCCTTTGAGCATGGTGAAGTTATTAATTACACTTTGGATGGTGTATCAATACACCCAGTCACTACAAAGATACAGGCGTCCTTCGTAACTAAGTTACCAGAGAGGAAGGAAACCGCTCAGGGATTTCACCATGAGGCCAATGGTGACTTTAAAACAGTTCGATTATTGGGTGTGGAAGGAAAAAAATGAGGATAGATCAACAATATTGTAGTACTAACCTAATTGACAGAGTGAAAGGAAGGAATCCTGTACAGAATAAAAAAGATTCCAAAACATGCATCAGGTTTGCAATAAAACACTCAAGTAGAAATGTGGCAAAGAAATGAACTTTATGTCCTGAATAAAAAAGCGTTATGTTTGGGGCAAATCCAACACAAACAACTGAGTACCACTCTTCATATTTTCAAGCATAGTGGTGTCTGCATCATGTTATGGGTATGCTTGAAATAGGCATGGACTAGGGAGTTTTTTTGGGGGGGATAAAAAGAAACTGAATAGAGTTAAGCACAGGCAAAATCCTAGAGGAAAACTTGGTTCAGTCTGCTTTCCAACAGACACTGCGAGACAAATTCATTTTTCAGCAGGACAATAACCTAAAACACAAGGCCAAATATACACTGGAGTTGTTTTCCAAGCGTCATTGAATGGTCCTGAGCAGCCTAGTTACAGTTTTGACTTAAATCGGCTTGGAGATCTGTGACAAGACTTGAAAATGGCTGTCTAGCAATGATCAACAACCAACCTGACAGAGCTTGAAGAATTAAAAAATAATAATGTGCAAATGTTGCACAATCCAGGTGTGCAAAGCTCTTCGAGACTTATAAGACTCACAGCTTTAATCGCTGCCAAAGGTGCTTCTACAAAGTATTGACTCAGGGGTAGGAGTACTTTCTGAAAGCACTGTCTCTGTCCTCTCAAACCGGTGTGTCTCGCTTCTTCTTCTCCAATCTGTTTTTGTGTTTCTTGTTAAATGCTAAACAGTTAATATCGCTTGAAATGGGGCTCTGCTTTGCCCTTGAAATGGTACTGATTTATTTTTCCATTTTAAGTCAGTGGTATGAGAATCTGATCATTTTTGTATTTGGCTTTCTAGGAACTATGTATTCCAGAAACGCTATGTGAAGTTTGATGGCAAAAATCTGATGTACTTCGGCAGTGAAAAGGTAGGCCCTTTTTTTCCCTGAATGATGGACTGTATTAGATTTTGATTGAGAGAACACAGGATTGTTCATTACAATATGTCTCTTTTACCATTCTCTCCAAGGACCCGTACCCCAAAGGAGTGGTTCCTCTGGCTGCGATACAGATGGCCCGCATGGCCAAAGACAATAAATTTGAGATAGTGACAAGTCACAGGACGTTTGTCTTCCGGGCTGATAACGAAGGTAAACTAAGTATTTAAAAAAACAGCAATTAAAATCTCACAAAGCAACGACAGACATCCAGTTGTCCCAATTCCCCATCGTGGATTTTAAAGCTTTGGTTATGTGTTGTTAAATCCAAGTGTGCAAGTGTATACTTGAGGAGAAGGGTGGATGATTGGGACCCAGCTATAGAGGAATCCTCAGGGCATACAAGCAGAAACCAACCATGTGACAACCTCTATGTTGGACCAATGTTGACCCAATAACCTTATTTTCTCTCTGGAGACTCAAATGACCCAATCTTGCAAAATAGCCTCTGCGAGACAAGGTAGTATCAGTTACTGTCATAATCTCGTAGTAGAAGCATCTTGTTTAGGACTTTTATTTTAGGCTACTGATTCCTCTGGTATTTACCTATTAGGAAATGATTTGGTATCAAAAGATAGTTTCTGGTACAATTGGTAACTGACTGGTACAAAAGGGTGCTTGGTTGGAATCCAAACGACACAAACAATAAATTCACATATTGTTATTGTGTAATTACCATTTTACCATGAAACTTTCATAGTAAATACCTGGTAATACCAACCATCGTCTTTCTACCTGCCCCCCTCTCAGTGCAGAGACATCAGTGGTGCAGCACCCTACAGGGGAGGGTGAAGGAACAGCTTGTGTTTGGGCGTCCTCGCTTCGGTCCCGGCAGCCACTGTCAGAAGAGTGGTCCTCTGGAGCTCAAAGGGACCAAGTCAAAAGTTTACGTCGCCATCAATACAGAACAGGTCTGGCTGTACAAGAGCGAAGCGTGTTTTAGGAATGGGATAGGAATCACGTTGATAGAGGCCAGAGGGGCTACGATCAGAGACGGCAAAGGAAAAAGCTTTGACCTCATCACCCCTTACAAAACATTCAGGTGCGTGTCTACTGACATGGTAATAACATTTTTATACGTTTCTCTAGTTTTGGCAACAACAAAGTCTGTTCGTCATGAACTTCCATGTACACCGTTGTTTTTGAATCCCTGAAAAAAACGGAGACAATTTGTGTTTTGATTGATTGATTTGATTTGATTGTCCCTGTAGTTTCACGGCTGAGTCTGAGCGGGAGAAGAGGGACTGGATGGAGGCTGTACAGGAGTCCATAGCAGAGACCCTGTCCGACTACGAGGTGGCTGAGAAGATCTGGTCCAACAGGTTTAATAAGATCTGTGCTGACTGCAAAGCCGTCAACCCTGACTGGGCCTCCATAAACCTCTGTGTTGTCATCTGTAAGAACTGTGCAGGTGAGACAGTGTTTCCCCTACTATTGTATAGGTGGGGCGGGCTCCCCCCTCCCTAGCTCTGTTGCCCCCTGCCTAAAAGAGCGTGGTTTCAGTTTTGACGCCAGATGGCCTAGCTAGTTCTGGTGGACTTAGCGTCCCGTCTGGTGAGTGTGATTTGATAGGATGGCATTGGCAGCTGTTGGCCAGGTGGCTTAGTTATCGGGTCATTGACATGAGACACAACAGTTTAATTCTCACCTGTGTTGTTTTCAGCACATCTGTGCCAGGTGAAGCGGCTCTGGAAATGTTTCCAAATACACACATCATTTCCCCTCTCTTGTGCCTCACTAGAGAGGCAGCGCCTGAGTATCCTGTTGCCAACACAATACCACTGTCTGGTGGCAGTAGAGTGATTGTCGTGGTCTTTTGTCCCTTTTCCCCTGCAGGTCAACACAGAGGTCTGGGGACTATGGTGTCTAAAGTACAGAGCCTGAAACTGGACACCAGCGTGTGGAGCAATGAGATCGTGCAGGTGAGAGGAAAGAGAAGTGTTCTTCAGGGAAGGGGGATGGAGAGAGTCAGGGGGAAATGCTCACGTTTGTTTTAGTTAAGTGGCAAAATATTTTCCAGGATACTGAAATTCATTTGTTTTGTTGTGTATCAAGGACCATTTTCACCTCCAACAAATCCATAATATTGGAACAGAGTTTAAATATGTTTTGTACATTTTAAGTTGAAAATCAGATGATAGACTGTGACTATAGTAAGGCCCACATGGGTTCACATTATTCTGTGTTTTTGTGGGAACTGTTCTGTGTTTGTGTTCGTCAGCTCTTCATAATGTTGGGGAACGACCGAGCCAACGAGTTCTGGGCGGCCAGGCTATCTCCAGCCGACGAGTTAGACCGTGACGCCACACCAGACCAGCGGAGGGAGTTTATCATCCACAAGTACCGTGAGGGGCGCTACCGACACCCCCACCCCAACTTCAACACACAGGAGGAGCTGCTCAAGGTACAGTGACACAAATAGTATAGATTTTCAAATGTAAAGCTGCTATAAGAGGATCCAAAGGACATTTGGAGTGTTGTAAAGGCTATATTATCATAAACCCTTATTGTGTACGAATGGAGAACATTTCTAGTTTGTTATGAAATAATAACTAAATGACTGTATCTGCTGTGCCTCTCGGTAAAAACACATGGTTACACACTACCCTTACGGGAAAAACCACATGAATTTCACGTGATCACACGTGAAGTGTTCAAAAAAAAAAAACACATGTAGTCTAAATGTGTGCCTTTTTACAGAAGAAACACATAATTTCACATGTGAAATCGTGTGTTTTTAAATTTTTTCTGTAAGGTTTTCATTTAGACTAGATGGTATCGGTGGTAGTTTTTAGTATCTGTAATCTGTACTAGAGTTCAAGTTAGGGCTATAGCTGCCTGTAGGTAACATGCAGCTAGACTTTTATCCCAACAATAAGGACATGGAATGTGCTTTGAAATGAAAACAACTGGAGAGAGTAGATAAAAGGGGGGGGTAGTTGAATGGAGAGGGGACTTTTTGGAATTTGGGCTGAATGTCTGTCCCTGTGGCTGTGGATGCTTTTAGTGGTGCGTACGTGCTGTGTGTGTGTGTCCTCTGTGTGTGTGTGTGTGTGTCCTCTCTGTGTGTTTGTGTGTGTGGTGCGTCAGCCTAATGCGTCCCCTAATGCGTCCCCCCCCCCTCTCTCTCCCTCTCTCTCTGCCCTGCAGGTTCTGTGTACTGCTGTGACCGAGCAGAACCTGCTGAAGACGGTCACCCAGATCTTCACCGAGGCAGAGGCTGTCCGAGCCCGCCTCGCTGACTCTAATGGCTATGACAAGCATCTGTCTCAGGAATACTCCCACTCTCAGGGCACCTCAGGTAAGGCAGGGGACAGGCTTTATTTTCCTGCTGGACCTTTTATCCATTATGTGACTTGTGCGACCATGCAGTGTGAAGTAATGTGCTCAGCAGCCCTCTGGAAAAGGCTTTCAAGTAATTACAGCATGGGTCATGGTTTGATAGAGAACCCAGATAGTTATCATCAGGGGCGCAACTTTCACTGGGGACGGGGACGGGGGACATGTCCCCCCCACATTCTGAAATTGCATTTATGTCCCCCCCCAGTTATAATTGGAATGTGATACAAAACGAGGAAACGGTGTGCTTTAGGACCATGCGGACGCCTCCAAGCGGTCGGGTGTTTATCTGACTGGATGATAATGAATAAATAAATACAAATAATTTTAAAGAAATGTCCCCCCCCCGCTTCTAAAACCTAAGTTGCCCTCCTGATTATCCTCATAGCATTTGTCTGTACAGTCTGTGAACTCTCTACACAAATCTGTACATACATCTATCTATATTTCTGTGTTTTGATTGAACTGGTCTTAAGAGCTCTGTGAAAGGTGTGTTGTCGTAATGGAGAGCTATTTTACCAAGGGTGCTTTTTGCTCTGTGGTGAGTGTGTCCTTTCGGGACGTTTTGAGTGTTTTTTGTGTATCCTGGAACCATGTGCTAGCTGAGCCAGAGCCTTTGTGATGAAACAGTTTGGTCTTCCTCTGTATGTTGACCTCTAGTGTTGTTGGAGTAAAATATGAACACAGTTCACACGATCTCTATTGAAACAGTACAACTAGAACACTGGAGGGAAAACTTATTTAGAAACACAATCTGCATTTCAATTCATAAGCATTTATCAAATTCCTAATAATTTATGGACAATTTATCATCTTGTAAATGCATTTATTATGGCTTATTCATGAAACTCTTTTATGAAGTTTGACTTTAACGTTTTGACCTGTTTGCCTAGACCCCAACGTGTACAGTGTGATGGCTAGACTTAAAACTTCTCTATCTTCCTAATGTATTTTTTCGGATGTTCCTCCCTGTTTCCTCAGACCCCAGTGTGTATGATGAGATTATGCAGGCGGTGCTTCATTCCGGCTATCTCTACAAGTCAGCCTCAATGAACAAAGGGACATTATCAAGGAAAACCCGAGAAGGTAGGCCTGTGTGTGTGTGTGTGTGTGTGTGTGTGTGTGTGTGTGTGTGTGTGTGTGTGTGTGTGTGTGTGTGTGTGTGTGTGTGTGTGTGTGTGTGTGTGTGTGTGTGTGTGTTGGCAGGTGCTAACAGCACACCACTTGGCAGCGGTTGAATAGAGGAATACTGCCTCCTCAGTAACATCAGCATAAAGGCCTGAAGAGAACAAACCAAATACTGACTGGGCCAATACTGCTCTGTTAGGAAATACACTACCCACTGTCCATGGCTGGAGTCTCTCTACAGCAAAACAGAGCGTTGTGATTTGGAAGTTACTCCTAGTTACTTGTAGTTTCTTTCTCTCTAAAAATCACAGTGCCATCCTTTTTGTCACCAAAGCCCCATATACTACCCACCACTGTGACCTGTACGCTCTTGTTGGCTGGTCCTCACTACAAATTCGTCGCCAAACCCACTGGCTAGTATCTCTATTTGCATCTCTTGCACATCTATCACTCCAGTGTTAATACTAATTGTAATTATTTTGCACTATAGCCTATTTATTGCCTTACCTCCATAACTTGCTACATTTGCACACACTATATATATACACTGCTCAAAAAAATAAAGGGAACACTTAAACAACACAATGTAACTCCAAGTCAATCACACTTCTGTGAAATCAAACTGTCCACTTAGGAAGCAACACTGATTGACAATACATTTCACATGCTGTTGTGCAAATGGAATAGACAACAGGTGGAAATTATAGGCAATTAGCAAGACACCCCCCCAATAAAGGACTGGTTTTGCAGGTGGTGACCACAGACCACTTCTCAGTTCCTATGCTTCCTGGCTGATGTTTTGGTCACTTTTGAATGCTGGCGGTGCTTTCACTCTAGTGGTAGCATGAGACGGAGTCTACAACCCACACAAGTGGATCAGGTAGTGCAGCTCATCCAGGATGGCACATCAATGCGAGCTGTGGCAAGAAGGTTTGCTGTGTCTGTCAGCGTAGTGTCCAGAGCAAGGAGGCGCTACCAGGAGACAGGCCAGTACATCAGGAGACGTGGAAGAGGCCGTAGGAGGGAAACAACCCAGCAGCAGGACTGCTACCTCCGCCTTTGTGCAAGGAGGAGCAGGAGGAGCACTTCCAGAGCCCTGCAAAATGACCTCCAGCAGGCCACAAATGTGCTCGTGTCTGCTCAAACGGTCAGAAACAGACTCCATGAGGGTGGTATGAGGGCCCGACGTCCACAGGTGGGGGTTGTGCTTACAGCCCAACACCGTGCAGGACGTTTGGCATTTGCCAGAGAACACCAAGATTGGCAAATTCGCCACTGGCGCCCTGTGCTCTTCACAGATGAAAGCAGTTCACACTGAGCACGTGACAGACGTGACAGAGTCTGGAGACGCCGTGGAGAACGTTCTGCTGCCTGCAACATCCTCCAGCATGACCGGTTTGGCGGTGGGTCAGTCATGGTGTGGGGTGGCATTTCTTTGGGGGCCGCACAGCCCTCCATGTGCTCGCCAGAGGTAGCCTGACTGCCATTAGGTACCGAGATGAGATCCTCAGACCCCTTGTGAGACCATATGCTGGTGCGGTTGGCCCTGGGTTCCTCCTAATGCAAGACAATGCTAGACCTCATGTGGCTGGAGTGTGTCAGCAGTTCCTGCAAAAGCAAGGCATTGATGCTATGGACTGGCCCGCCCGTTCCCCAGACCTGAATCCAATTGAGCACATCTGGGACATCATGTCTCGCTCCATCCACCAACGCCACGTTGCACCACAGACTGTCCAGGAGTTGGCGGATGCTTTAGTCCAGGTCTGGGAGGAGATCCCTCAGGAGACCATCCGCCACCTCATCAGGAACATGCCCAGGCGTTGTAGGGAGGTCATACAGGCACGTGGAGGCCACACACACTACTGAGCCTCATTTTGACTTGTTTTAAGGACATTACATCAAAGTTGGATCAGCCTGTAGTGTGGTTTTCCACTTTAATTTTGAGGGTGACTCCAAATCCAGACAGGACTCTCAAATTTGATTTCCATTGATAATTTTTGTGTGATTTTGTTGTCAGCACATTCAACTATGTAAAGAAAAAAGTATTTAATAAGATTATTTCATTCAGATCTAGGATGTGTTATTTTAGTGTTCCCTTAATTTTTTTGAGCAGTGTATTTTCTGTTGTATTTTTGACTTTATGTTTTGTTTTACCCCATATGTAACTCTGTGTTGTTGTTGTTTTTATCGCACTGCTTTGCTTTATCTTGGCCAGGTCGCAGTTGTAAATGAGAACTTGTTCTCAACTGGCTTACCTGGTTAAATAAAGGTGAAAAAAATAAATATATAATAAAATTTAAAAAACGCAGCCCATCATAAAAATCCCAAATGTAATTTTTTTTGAAAGGGACCTCGATTTCCAGGCTTCTTCACGTTTGTACACTCTAATAGGGATAAACGAGATTCTTAAGTGGCAACGCGAGACTATTTAGAAAGTAACAGCCAATACTTTTGCTGTTACTTTCCCCCAGATTTCCAGAAGTACTGGTGCACGGTGGAGAGGTCTCTTCTGTTCTATGAGTCTGACCGATGTCCTGATCCTAGCATGAAGATCAACGTCAAAGACATCCTCTGTCTGGGGGTCAGCAGGCCGGACTCCTGCAACAACAACGGCTTCATTGACAGGTTAGAGGACCAGTCATGGCATAGTAACTAATGAAGGTGGTCAATCACACTGTCTATTTCAAACACGTGGAAAAGATACGTTTAGCATGAAATGGTTATATCACTGCCACTCAATGTACAGGTATCTACCAACTAGCGTTGATCTAGTGCCCTTCTCTTTTGTTCCTGTGTCTCGTTGTAGGTTTCTCTATACGTTTGAACTGTACTTGTCCTCAGAGAAGCTCTATCAGTTTGGATTGGAAACTCCTGAGGCACTGCAATGTTGGGCCAAGGCCATCGGAAAGGTATGAGATTACTTTCTATCCCAGAAGAGTGCAAGGCCTGCACACTGATAATGCCAATGTTCAGCTTTACTGATATTGTCAGAGCTCTTTCAGCTCTGAACGTTGTAATGTCCTATGCGTACTTAAGGGAGGGGTTACAGTGAAGTGTTTCCTCCTTTCTGACTAACACAGTCTATGGACTGTACTAGCCTGGTATGTGTCTGTTCAGTGTTCCCTCCTGTACTTTAACCACTTCCTGTGTTCCCTTCCTCAGGCCGCCACACCTTTAAGCTGCCACTGCCTGCTAGCGAGGGAGTTTGAGCGGGTGGGAGTCCTGCGCTACAAGGCCATGCGAGACCCTTCTCAGTGGAAAGAGGGATATTTTGTCCTTCAGAAGTCTAACCTCTTCATCTGCCCTGGGAACGATGGAGCAGCTGAGGACATTATCAACCTTAAACGTCTGCAAGAGCTCAGTGAGTCTCCTGTCCTGACCCTAGCTTTACTGGGCACTGTGTGGTAATGTGGTTGCTCAAATAACGTTTGGTAACTCCTCATTGAGACATTTTATGCCCTAACTATGGATTGTAATAAACTGTCAACAAAGTGGGGTACTATAGTCATTTAAAACCCGTCTGACTATAAAGAAAAAAGCCTACTGCCAGCTTGATCATGGACATTTCTGGGCCTTAACTACCCCAAGCATCGTTTCTTTGAGCAACTGTCTGCTGATGAATGATTTGGTCCGGTCTTCCATTTGTTCTGTGTTTGTCTCCTAGGTATAGTAACTGAGAACCAAAACCATGAGAAGAAGGAAATTCTGGTTTTGGTTGAAAAAGGAAGGTTGGTTTTCAGTCTCTTCCTTTTCTCATTCAGTACATACTGTATATTAATTACACAGTATGTCAACATATCATGGCTAGTTTGGCGCCTATAATATACCCAGCTAAGGGTGGAATTGGTGGGGAATGGAATTTCCAGAATGAAAATTTTTTTTACAATGTAAATTAGTTTTTTGGAGCTGGACTCCGAGTGAGTTTGCAGTCGTGATTTTCTCTGAACCTTCACCTCTGAGTATCAACATGTCTTCCCCCCCCCCCCAGGACGCTGCACCTCCAGGGGATGGGTCGGTTAGACTTCTCCCTGTGGTACGCAGACATCCAGAGAGCTGCTGGAGGGAAGGGCAACACCCTGAGAGAACAGCAGCTCAGCAGGAATGACATCCCCATCATTGTAGACAGCTGCATCGCCTTCATCACTCAATATGGTGAGGGAGGAGTCTGGATATTCCATTCCATTCCATTATAGCAAAGGATAGAGGATTCTGCGTTATCAACGACAAAATGGCACATTTTCCTGTGATCTTGTGGATCCATGATAGGATCCATAGCATTTGATGCATTTTCAGTAGAAGTCATCCTTTTTATATTAAGGTATACAATACCAATGTATATAAAGGGGTTTATAAATAGTTAATCAATTCATTATAACTCTGCAGTGGCCTGTGCACTGTAGTGTTTCTTTTCCCAGTTTAGCTGTACTTTATGACAGACAGAGACAGGAAATACTAGCTTAATACTGATGTACAGGATCTGATCTGTGATCTGCTCGTCCAGGTCTGGGTCATGAGGGGATCTACAGGAAGAACGGAGCCACGTCCAGGATCAAGCTACTGATGGAGGAGTTCAGGAACGATGCTCGGAACGTCAAGCTCCGGATCGGGGATAACTTCATTGAGGACGTGACCGACGTGTTGAAGAGGTTCTTCAGGGAGATAGACGACCCCATCTTCATGGCTGACCTGCATCCACTATGGAAGGAGGCTGTCAGTAAGTACCAGTGTTATCATCACAGACAGCATACATATGAAGCTACTGTTTTGTTGTGTTTTCGAAGTTGTGTCTCTGACTTAATCACTCGACCTAGTCCTCTTGGTCCCCTCAGAGTTATAGGGCTTCCACCAAGCTGTTTCACTGGTGCTCGTCAGGATGTACCATAACGTATCCTTTTGAAATCGAACTGGTTCCTGTTTGTCCCTTTTTTATAGGAACAGCCAAGGATAAGAGCCAGCGTCTGGACAGATACAAGGAGATCATCCGTAGTTTACCCAGAGTCAACAGGACGACTCTGGCTGCTCTCATCAGCCACCTCTATAGGTCAGTAGCCCCTCAAACTGGACCATTTTTAATGTTTAGGTAACATCACTGGCAACTAAGCAGAGTTGGGGTCAATTCCATTTCAAATTTTCTTCCTGAATTCAAATAGAATTGACCCCTAAACTGTACAATTTATCATACTTAGACAACCTCACTGCCAATTTATCATACTTAGACAACCTCACTGCCAAGTTGGCAACTGTTTGTGCTCTCTCTTGGTCCCAGGGTTCAGAGGTGTGCTCTCTCTCTCTCTCTCTCTCTCTCTCTCTCTCTCTCTCTCTCTCTCTCTCTCGGTCCCCAGGGTTCAGAAGTTCTCTCTCTCTCTTTCTCTCTCTCTCTCTCTCTCCCAGGGTTCAGAAGTGTTCTCTCTCTCTCTTGTTCAGAGGTGTAGCTCAGTTGGTAGAGCATGGCATTTGCAACGCCAGGGTTGTGGGTTCGATTCCCACGGGGGGCCAGTATGAAAAAGTATGAAAATGTATGTACTCACTAACTGTAAGTCGCTCTGGATAAGAGCGTCTGCTAAATGACTAAAATGTAAAAAATGTCAAATGTGTGCTCTCTCTGTCTCTCTCTCTGTCTCTGTTGCTTGGTCCCAGGGTTCAGAAGTGTGCTCTCTCTCTCTCTCTCTCTCTCTCTCTCTCTCTCGATTCCAGGGTTCAGAAGTGTTCTCTCTCTCTCTTGGTCCCAGGGTTCAGAAGTGTGCTCTCTCTCTTGATCACAGCAGAAGTGTGCACTCTCTCTCTCTCTGTCTCTCTCGGTCCCAGGGTTCAGAAGTGCGCTCTCTCTCTCTCTCTCGGTCCCAGGGTTCAGAAGTGTTCTCTCTCTCTCTCTCTCTCTCTCTCTCTCTCTCTCTCTCTCTCTCTCTCTCTCTCGGTCCCAGGGTTCAGAAGTGTGCAGACCTGAACCAGATGTGTACCAAGAACCTGTCCCTGCTGTTCGCCCCCAGCCTCTTCCAGACAGACGGGAAAGGAGAACACGAGGTGAAGATCGTTGAAGACCTCATAGACAACTACCTGTATGTCTTTGATGTGAGTATAGTCGAACCAGAGAGGGTCAAAGCTCAAATGCATCACTTAGAAATCAGGGTTGTGTTCCATATGTAGAAAGCATTCTGAATGGATTGAAACGAGGAGGTACTACCTACCTGAACTTGTCCAATCAGAGTACAGATGTTCACATTTCACTGCAAACTGTTTTGCTACAGTGTGCCCTACTGAACATGGCCCAGGTCAATCTGTTCTGTAATCTAATGAATGATTAGTAAATGTTTGATTGTGTTTGTTCAGATTGATGAGGAGCAACAGACCCAGATAGAACTGGAGCTCAGCCTCATCACCACCTGGAAGGACACACAGGTACACTTTATGAAGGATATATAAACCGTTTATAAAGATTTATGAAGGGTTAGAACACATTGGTTGGACAAACGATTGTCTGTAATAAGTATCCTGTATGTGCAGCTGTCTCAAGCAGGTGACCTGATCATTGAAGTGTACCTGGAGAAGAAGATGCCAGACTGCTGCATAACTCTGAAGGTAAGTGGCGCCGGGATATCTTCTGATTTTAATTTCATGAAAGATGCTATTATTATTTAACCACATGGTGGCGCCTCTCCACCCTCCACTAGTCTCTCTAGACCAGGGGTCTCCAACAGGTAGATCCAGTAGCTTCCAGTAGCTAGCAGCCCACCTATGAGTAGCACGCCCATCAATTCTGGAAGTACATTCAATTTTTATAAATGTGTTCCATCGCAAACCGTCATTAACATAAAGCTCCTGGTTCTATCCAATCAAAGCCACATTGACATTATCCCAACGCTAGTTAGCCACGATTGGTTTAAAAAGCCAAATGTAACACAATATCTGCCGATTTTAATTTCAATATTGCCCTTGTCTGTCTGTGTGGTGCGCCCGTTTGTCGGCAGTTAGCGATGCTAGTAGGCTAGTGATAACCGTCTTGTGGGTAGACAGAAAGACTTTCCCCCCAAAAAAACCTTCTCAATTAAATGCAAAGTAGGTTTACCTGACAGAACTATATCAGGATTATTTGTATCAATTGGGTGGAGATTGTTTAGCTAACTCTGCAGCAGCAGGCCTAAAGAGCAGATACATCGCTAGACTGACACGTTCCTCTCTTGCTAGATGTGCAATTAAATTACACTCAAATCATTTTTTGTTCGCTTTTTATTCCAGACCTAAAAAAAATGGTCTTCTGATGTGATTTAATCATTGACATTGTCTCAGAACATCAATTTCAATTGTTTCTCTGAATAATTGTAATATTGTGGAGAAAAAAAACAGGAAAAAAATTAAACAGAACAGACTTCAGGAAAACACTGAATATAATTTTATGTGGCCCCCTTTAGTTGTTTATTAACCATTATTTTACTAGTTATATTGACAGAAAACACATCACTTGTACACCAAAGAAGAGTTGCAGGGTAGCGGAGAAGAATGGGCCTATTTGAAAGCTAGAAAAAAACAACTAGTAGCTCACAACATCTTTTTTTTAAAGTAGCTCTCATGCAAGAAAAGGTTGGAGACCCCTGACCTAGACAGACAGGTGGCCTCCCACAATGTACCAATGTTGCCCTAGGTCTGGGATTTCCGATGATAACCATCTACCATCACCTAGACTATACATGCTGGACATGAGCATTTCTGTAGATGAGCTAGGAAGCAAACATGCTCTGGTCTGGTTCTCTGTAGCTATCTCTTTATGGTCTGGTTCTCTGTAGCTATCTCTTTATGGTCTGGTTCTCTGTAGCTATCTCTTTATGGTCTGGAACTCTGTAGCTCTCTTTATGGTCTGGTTCTCTGTAGCTATCTCTTTATGGTCTGGTTCTCTGTATCTATCTCTTTATGGTCTGGAACTCTGTAGCTATCTCTTTATGGTCTGGAACTCTGTAGCTATCTCTTTATGGTCTGGAACTCTGTAGCTATCTCTTTATGGTCTGGAACTCTGTAGCTATCTCTTTATGGTCTGGAACTCTGTAGCTATCTCTTTATGGTCTGGAACTCTGTAGCTATCTCTTTATGGTCTGGAACTCTGTAGGTATCTCTTTA
The DNA here is from genome assembly GCF_020615455.1 of Coregonus clupeaformis. NCBI lineage: Eukaryota > Metazoa > Chordata > Actinopteri > Salmoniformes > Salmonidae > Coregonus > Coregonus clupeaformis. The sequence goes on from NC_059193.1 coordinate 15,191,629, forward strand.
TGGTCTGGAACTCTGTAGCTATCTCTTTATGGTCTGGAACTCTGTAGCTATCTCTTTATGGTCTGGAACTCTGTAGCTATCTCTTTATGGTCTGGTTCTCTGTAGCTATCTCTTTATGGTCTGGAACTCTGTAGCTATCTCTTTATGGTCTGGTTCTCTGTAGCTATCTCTTTATGGTCTGGAACTCTGTAGCTATCTCTTTATGGTCTGGAACTCTGTAGCTATCTCTTTATGGTCTGGTTCTCTGTAGCTATCTCTTTATGGTCTGGTTCTCTGTAGCTATCTCTTTATGGTCTGGAACTCTGTAGCTATCTCTTTATGGTCTGGTTCTCTGTAGCTATCTCTTTATGGTCTGGTTCTCTGTAGGTATCTCTCTAAGGTCTGGTTCTCTGTAGGTGTCTCCAACCATGGGTGCTGAGGAGTTGACTAACCAGGTCCTGTACATGAGGAACGTCCCAGCAGGGGAGAAGGACGTGTGGCTGACGTTCGAGGCCATAGAGGAAGGACAACTGGGTGAGAAGCATCATATTACTATCTCTGACTGGGTGAGAAGCATCATATTACTATCTCTGAATGGGTGAGAAGCATCATATTACTATCTCTGACTGGGTGAAGAGCATGGTGTTACTATCTCTGACTGGGTGAAGAGCATGATGTTACTATCTCTGACTGGGTGAAGAGCATGGTGTTACTATCTCTGACTGGGTGAAGAGCATTGTGTTACTATCTCTGACTGGGTGAAGAGCATGGTGTTACTATCTCTGGCTGGGTGAGGAGCATGGTGTTACTATCTCTGACTGGGTGAGGAGCATGGTGTTACTATCTCTGACTGGGTGAGGAGCATGGTGTTACTATCTCTGACTGGGTGAGGAGCATCATATTACTATCTCTGACTGGGTGAGGAGCATGATGTTACTATCTCTGACTGGGTGAAGAGCATGATGTTACTATCTCTGACTGGGTGAGGAGCATGGTGTTACTATCTCTGACTGGGTGAGGAGCATGATGTTACTATCTCTGACTGGGTGAAGAGCATGGTGTTACTATCTCTGGCTGGGTGAGGAGCATGATGTTACTATCTCTGACTGGGTGAAGAGCATGATGTTACTATCTCTGACTGGGTGAAGAGCATGATGTTACTATCTCTGACTGGGTGAGGAGCATGATGTTACTATCTCTGACTGGGTGAGGAGCATGGTGTTACTATCTCTGACTGGGTGAGGAGCATGATGTTACTATCTCTGACTGGGTGAGGAGCATGGTGTTACTATCTCTGACTGGGTGAGGAGCATGGTGTTACTATCTCTGACTGGGTGAGGAGCATGGTGTTACTATCTCTGACTGGGTGAGGAGCATGGTGTTACTATCTCTGACTGGGTGAGGAGCATGATGTTACTATCTCTGACTGGGTGAGGAGCATGGTGTTACTATCTCTGACTGGGTGAGGAGCATGGTGTTACTATCTCTGACTGGGTGAGGAGCATGGTGTTACTATCTCTGACTGGGTGAGGAGCATGGTGTTACTATCTCTGACTGGGTGAGGAGCATGATGTTACTATCTCTGACTGGGTGAGGAGCATGGTGTTACTATCTCTGACTGGGTGAGGAGCATGGTGTTACTATCTCTGACTGGGTGAGGAGCATGGTGTTACTATCTCTGACTGGGTGAGGAGCATGGTGTTACTATCTCTGACTGGGTGAGGAGCATGATGTTACTATCTCTGACTGGGTGAGGAGCATGGTGTTACTATCTCTGACTGGGAATACTGTAGAACATCTAAAAACAGCTCAAAATAGCATTTACAGTGCATTCGGAAAGTATTCAGACCCCTTGACTTTTTCAACATTTTGTTACGTTACAGCCTTATTCAAAAATTGATTACATTGTTTTTCCCCCTCATCAGTCTACACACAATACCCCATAATGACAAAGCAAAAACAGGTTTTTAGAATCTGTTTATAATTTATAAAAAATTAAAAACTGCATTATCATATTTACATAAGTATTCAGACCCTTTACTCAGTACTTTGTTGAAGCACCTTTGGCAGCGATTACAGCCTTGAGTCTTCTTGGGTATGACGCTACAAGCTTGGCACACCTGTATTTGGGGAGTTTCTCTCATTTCTTCTCTGCAGATCCTCTCAAGCTCTGTCAGGTTGGATGGGGAGCGTCGCTGCACAGCTATTTTCAGGTGTCTCCAGAGATGTTCAAGATCCGGGCTCTGGCTGGGATAGTTTATCTTTGAAACGTGAAGACTTTCTCACAGTCTAGTTGTATTCCCCTTATATTTTTTACGGAAGGAAATTCCAGGACATCATACTGTATAGTTTCACTTCAGGTTTTTATTTTATTTTTTTTAATGTTCAAATGTTGTCTTTGTTCCACAGAGCGCCCCCTACACCCCAAAGAGAAAGTGCTGGAGCAGGCACTACAGTGGTGTAAAATGGCTGATCCTAGTTCCGCTTACCTGGTGGTGAAGAGAGTTCCCAAAGGAGAGGGCATTAACATCCTGACTGGTGAATACTGCGCAGCCCGGAGAAACAGCTCATTAGCTTATCCTTTCCATCCAAACAATCACAATCATTAGCTTGGTCTATCAATCCCAAACAATCACAATCATTAGCTTGGTCTATCAATCCCAAACAATCACAATCATTAGCTTGGTCTATCAATCCAAACAATCACAATCATTAGCTTGGTCTATCAATCCAAACAATCACAATCATTAGCTTGGTCTATCAATCCCAAACAATCACAATCATTAGCTTGGTCTATCAATCCCAAACAATCACAATCATTAGCTTGGTCTATCAATCCCAAACAATCACAATCATTAGCTTGGTCTATCAATCCCAAACAATCACAATCATTAGCTTGGTCTATCAATCCCAAACAATCACAATCATTAGCTTGGTCTATCAATCCAAACAATCACAATCATTAGCTTGGTCTATCAATCCCAAACAATCACAATCATTAGCTTGGTCTATCAATCCAAACAATCACAATCAAATGACCCTCTTTGATTTTTGATCATCGATTTTAATCAGCCCAATTTTGTTGTTGCTCTTACGTTCATGCGTGACCACTTATTTGGAGACTGTCATTGTTATACACAGTATGATTGCAATTATGATGTTTTTTAATTCACAGCCTACCAGAGTGAGATAATGAAGATGGGAGTTCTTAAGTGTCGTGAAGAGCCCCCCAAACTCCTCCACGGAAAAGGCTTTCAGGAACACACCTTTCAGATCAAAGACCACAGGCTGCTGCTGCTGAAGGACAAAAAGGTATTTCTGCTCTCGCGTCACGGTCACACCTTGAAGATGGACCTCTGCGCTCATATGGGCCAGTGTAGTTATCGCAGGTGGAGCTGTGATTGTCCAGTTTGTCTTTCCTATAAATATGTTCTCACTGTACAGTACGCCTGTCATTTCAGAGCATCAAGCCTGAAAAGGAATGGGCTCTGAAGTCTATGAAGATCTACATGGGAATTCGAAAGAAGCTGAAACCGCCCACTAGATGGGGCTTTACTCTGATGATGGAGAAACATCAGCTGTAGGTGTTCACTTCAAAATCTTGTCTGGCAATGAAAGGAAATAGCACGATTTTGCTGCAAATTATTTGGGTCATTGCAAAGGATGTCTGGGAAATCTCGAATCACAACTTCTATTGGATAAGACTGAAACATATTCTTATAGGACATACATCATGTTTTCTCAAGTATTTGAAATTCCTCATTGAAATCCTCATTGTTTACTGTATATTGAATGGTTTTGGCATGACATAGGATGTTATGATGTTATGTAAGTGGACTACATTGTTTTTGGGGGGAGGTTGGAATGTCTTGTTTTAGATCTGCCTCTCCCCTCCCCTTTTAAATGAGACCTCCCTCCTCCCCTTTAAGAGCTAATCACTGCTTTGTGTTTTTGTGTCTCCCAGGTACCTTTGTTGCTTTTGTGAGTCTGACCTGTGGGACTGGGTCACCAATTTCCTCAAAGCACAGGTATGTTGTGGAGCCTAGTTCCCCTCCTCAGTGTATGAGTTGTTTTGCAACACTTTTACATGATTTAGAGTTTGCTTTCCCCAGTCTTTTTTGGGTGTAACACCTACGCTTTAGATTTTTACTTATGTCTGTTTCATTTCATCCATTCGATTAAATTTTGATTCGTTTGATTCCCTCTAACAGAATGATGACACCCGACCTCCGGTGTTGAGACGTCACTCCTCCTCAGATATCTCCAAACAGAAGTTTGGGACCATGCCCCTAGTACCAATCAGAGGGGACGGACACGAGAGCAACTCTACCATGCTGTCAGCCAATCAGACTCTGGTACGTTCCAACTCTACCATGCTGTCAGCCAATCAGACCCTAGTACGTTCCAACTCTACCATGCTGTCAGCCAATCAGACTCTGGTATGTTTAAACTCAACCAATTTCGACTTCAACTCAACCATGCTCTTAGCCAATCAGACTCTGGTATGTTCCAACTCTACCATGTTGTCAGCCAATCAGACCCTAGTACGTTCCAACTCTACCATGTTGTCAGCCAATCAGACTCTGGTATGGTTCTGCAGGAGACAACCACCCACACCCTCTACCCACCCTATACTTTTAAGCCTGTTGTGTGCTTCCCAGTTGAAACAATTTGCGCATGTATTATGACAACATTTTGTGGTATTTTTTATCGTTTTGCTGTTAGGCAGGGGGTTTTTCGGCTGTTCGCTCACACACATTTTTTTCTAGAGGCAAGTCGAAGTTCGGTAGCCGAAGTCTACACCCCTTTCGTCGGTTATTGGTCAACAGTACTACTCCTAGTAGGAGTGAAAACTATGGACGGGATTATTCAATGAAGTGTTTGTTGTCATTCGACTAGAGACGACTAGTTTTCATGCAAATTCTTTCACTTGAGAAATACTGCACCAAACATCTTAGTTAGATGGAAAATTGTGCGACTAAGACCTCCTTGGCAAAAATGAATTACAGATTTCTTGAATTAATTTGGACTATTTTGAAGAAGTGTATACTGCTTATGTTGTTGCTACGGCATCTCAAGAGAGACAAACAGTAATGTTCCCACTTTTTTTTCCTTGTTTTTCAAGCAAAGGTCTTTTAAGGGAGTATGCGAGGCACAGACGTTCGTTTCACCTAGCCGAGTTCTGCTAGGAGCACACTGAACCTAGTATGGGGAGCCTTTAGCTAACTGAACCTAGTATGGGGAGCCTTTAGCTAACTGAACCTAGTATGGGGAGCCTTTAGCTAACTGAACCTAGTATGGGGAGCCTTTAGCTAACTGAACCTAGTATGGGGAGCCTTTAGCTAACCGAACCTAGTATGGGGAGCCTTTAGCTAACTGAACCTAGTATGGGGAGCCTTTAGCTAACTGAACCTAGTATGGGGAGCCTTTAGTCACATCAGTACTGCACGTTTGGGTTGTTGTTGACGTTTTGCATGTTTTGAGCCCAAGTTGTTTACTTCACACAAAGCTTGTTTTTGTATCGAGATCACTCCTTTCTGTCTCCCATTTCTGTAACCCTTTGGTATCTAGTATGTATAGTATTCCATGTCCTTCACTATCCCTTTACTGTAGAGTATTCACTATGGGCCAGTTTCCCTGACCCAGATTAAGACTAGTTCTGGACTGAAAAAGCAAGTCAAAGCATAATTTTTGGTCCAGCAATAGGCTTAATCTGGGTCAGGAAAACTGTCTCCATTTATACAACGAGTGGTCTAATCCTGGATGCTGATTGGTTAAAACCACATTCCAGCCGGTGTCTATTCCACAAATTACCACCGGCTAAAACAATGACGTTGAAATGCCTAATTACTCTGCTTCATCTCACCGTGCAATCCACTGTCTCATCAGCCCAGCCAGGCAATTTATAAACTTGATCTCCACTGTAAAAAGCATCTAGACATTATCTCCCATTTCTTTTACACTAGCAATTGGTTTTCAACAGCAGAGATTTGTATAAAACTGGCTGTCTGTCTCTGACATTTGCAACATTGTTTCAATATTCAAATTCGATCTCCAGCTGTCCCATAGTAATGAATGTGTCGGGAAGAGACAGACAGGCAGGCAGGCAGCTTTTCTCAGCCAGTCGAAATCATGAATCAGCATCATTTTTATGGACATATACAGAGAAATGTAAATAGAAAACTGGTAAAACAAAACGAAATGCAGCTAGTTTGCATCTTTCCAGCTTCAGTTTAAAGTGATTGTGGCTGAAAGACTGGGTCGCGTCCATAGATACAGAACAAAAAGACTGAACGACTGGGTCGCGTCCATAGATACAGAACAAAAAGACTGAACGACTGGGTCGCGTCCATAGATACAGAACAAAAAGACTGAACGACTGGGTCGCGTCCATAGATACAGAACAAAAAGACTGAACGACTGGGTCGTGTCTATAGATACAGAACAGACTGAACGACTGGGTCGCGTCCATAGATACAGAACAAAAAGACTGAACGACTGGGTCGCGTCCATAGATACAGAACAAAAAGACTGAAGCGACTGGGTCGTGTCTATAGATACAGAACAAACTGAAAGACTGGGTCGCGTCCATAGATACAGAACAAAAAGACTGAACGACTGGGTCGCGTCCATAGATACAGAACAAAAAGACTGAACGACTGGGTCGCGTCCATAGATACAGAACAAAAAGACTGAACGACTGGGTCGCGTCTATAGATACAGAACAAAAAGACTGAACGACTGGGTCGCGTCCATAGATACAGAACAAAAAGACTGAACGACTGGGTCGCGTCCATAGATACAGAACAAAAAGACTGAACGACTGGGTCGTGTCCATAGATACAGAACAAAAAGACTGAACGACTGGGTCGCGTCTATAGATACAGAACAAAAAGACTGAACGACTGGGTCGTGTCCATAGATACAGAACAAAAAGACTGAACGACTGGGTTGTGTCCATAGATACAGAACAAAAAGACTGAACGACTGGGTCGCGTCTATAGATACAGAACAAAAAGACTGAACGACTGGGTCGCGTCCATAGATACAGAACAAAAGACTGAACGACTGGGTCGCGTCTATAGATACAGAACAAAAAGACTGAACGACTGGGTCGCGTCTATAGATACAGAACAAAAAGACTGAACGACTGGGTCGCGTCCATAGATACAGAACAAAAGACTGAACGACTGGGTCGCGTCCATAGATACAGAACAAAAAGACTGAACGACTGGGTCGCGTCTATAGATACAGAACAAAAAGACTGAACGACTGGGTCGCGTCTATAGATACAGAACAAAAAGACTGAACGACTGGGTCGCGTCCATAGATACAGAACAAAAAGACTGAACGACTGGGTCGTGTCCATAGATACAGAACAAAAAGACTGAACGACTGGGTCGCGTCTATAGATACAGAACAAAAAGACTGAACGACTGGGTTGTGTCCATAGATACAGAACAAAAAGACTGAACGACTGGGTCGCGTCTATAGATACAGAACAAAAAGACTGAACGACTGGGTCGCGTCCATAGATACAGAACAAAAAGACTGAACGACTGGGTCGTGTCTATAGATACAGAACTGAACGACTGGGTCGCGTCCATAGATACAGAACAAAAAGACTGAACGACTGGGTCGCGTCCATAGATACAGAACAAAAAGACTGAACGACTGGGTCGCGTCCATAGATACAGAACAAAAAGACTGAACGACTGGGTCGCGTCCATAGATACAGAACAAAAAGACTGAACGACTGGGTCGCGTCCATAGATACAGAACAAAAAGACTGAACGACTGGGTCGCGTCCATAGATACAGAACAAAAAGACTGAACGACTGGGTCGCGTCTATAGATACAGAACAAAAAGACTGAACGACTGGGTCGCGTCCATAGATACAGAACAAAAAGACTGAACGACTGGGTCGCGTCCATAGATACAGAACAAAAAGACTGAACGACTGGGTCGCGTCTATAGATACAGAACAAAAAGACTGAACGACTGGGTCGTGTCCATAGATACAGAACAAAAAGACTGAACGACTGGGTCACGTCCATAGATACAGAACAAAAAGACTGAACGACTGGGTTGTGTCTATAGATACAGAACTGAAAGACTGGGTCGTGTCTATAGATACAGAACAAAAAGACTGAACGACTGGATCGCGTCCATAGATACAGAACAAAAAGGCTGAAGGACTGGGTCGTGTTCCTGCAACCGAACCGATAGAACAAACAACCAGCCGGCTTGTGTAGCAACCCTAGATTTGTGTCGCGACTATACAGTTGAAGTCGGAAGTTTACCTAAACATAGGTTGGAGTCATTAAAACTCGTTTTTCAACCACTCCACACATTTCTTATTAACAAACTATAGTTTTGGCAAGTCGGTTAGGACATCTATTTTGTGCATGACACAAGTAATTTTTCCAACAATTGTTTACAGACAGATTATTTCACTTATAATTCACTGTATCACAATTCCAGTGGGTCAGAAGTTTACATACACTAAGTTGACTGTGCCTTTAAACAGCTTTGAAAATTCCAGAAAAGGATGTCATGGCTTTAGAAGCTTCTGATAGGCTAATTGACATCATTTGAGTCAATTGGAGGTGTACCTGTGGATGTATTTCAAGGCCGACCGTCAAACTCAGTGCCTCTTTGGTTGACATCATGGGAAAATCAAAAGAAATCAGCCAAGACCTCCGAAAAAATGTTGTAGACCCTCCACAAGTCTGGTTAATCCTTGGGAGCAATTTCCAAACGCCTGAAGGTACCACGTTCATCTGTACAAACAATAGTACACAAGTATAAACACCATGGGACCACGCAGCCGTCATACCACTTAGGAAGGAGACGCATTCTGTCTCCTAGAGATGAACGTACTTTGGTGCTAAAAAAGTGCAAATCAATCCCAGAACAAATGCAAAGGACCTTGTGAAGATGCTGGAGGAAACAGGTACAAAAGTATCTATATCCAAAGTAAAACAAGTCCTATATCTACATAACCTGAAAGGCCGCTCAGCAAGGAAGAAGCCACTGCTCCAAAACTGCCATAAAAAAGCAAGACTACGGTTTGCAACTGCACATGTGGACAAAGATCATACTTTTTGGAGAAATGTCCTCTGGTCTGATGAAACCAAAATAGAACTGTTTGGCCATAATGACCATTGTTATGTTTGGACGAAAAAGGGTGTGGCTTGCAAGCCAAAGAACACCATCCCAACCGTGAAGCACGGGGGTGGCAGCATCATGCAGTGGGGGGGTGCTTTGCTGCAGGAGGGACTGGTGCACTTCACAAAATAGATGGCATCATGAGGAAGGAAAATGATGTGGATATATTGAAGCAACATCTCAAGACATCAGTCAGGAAGTTAAAGCTTGGTCGCAAATGGGTCTTCCAAATGGACAACCCCAAGCATACTTCCAAAGTTGTGGCAAAATGGCTTAAGGACAAAAAGCAAGGTATTGGAGTGGCCACAAAGTCCACCCAACTTATTTGTGGGAGAACTGAGTGTGGGGCAAGGAGGCCCAGCTCTGTCGGAGGCTACCCAACAGGTTTGACCCAAGTTAAACAATTTAAAGGCAATGCTACCAAATACTAATTGAGTGTATGTAAACTTCTGACCCACTGGGAATGTGATAAAATAAATAAATGCTGAAATAAATAATTCTCTCTACTATTATTCTGACATTTTCACATTCTTAAAATAAAGTGGTGATCCTAACTGACCTAAGACAGGGAATTTTTACTAGGATTAAACTGAGTTTAAATGTATTTGGCTAAGGTGTATGTAAACTTCAGACTTCAACTGTATCTTGTGGAAGGATTAAAGAGTATGAATAAATTAATCAAAATAAAGTTTTAAATGAAAATATGTAAATCATTATTTGAATATGTTGGTAACCTGTTGTATAAAAGTGATAAGGCCCTCGAAGCTGGTGTTTTGGAGGATATATTGGCACGGTTTGCAGCACTCGACTTCGTATCGGGCCCAACAACACCCGTGCCAGTCTATCCTCCAAACACCGGCTTCTCGGGCATTATCACTTAAATGTCTTTTGTCTTTCTCTGCAGCGAAAGCTTCACGCCAGAAGGACTCTCTCCATGTTCTTTGTAAGTATGCACACCTTGGTGAATCTTCATCCTTACTTTCAACCCGGGGGCTCAGTTGGTAGAGCATGGCGCTTGCAATACCAGGGTTGTGGGTTTGATTCCCACGGGGGACCAGTAAGGAAATGTATTCACTCACTACTGTAAGTAGCTCTGGACAAGAGTGTCTGCTAAATTACAACAACAAAAAAATATTCTCATCTAACAAGAAGCTAAGGATGAAAACAGAACACAATGTTTCTTTTGAAGGTTGCTATTGGACTTGTTTAACGCTCTCCTAACTCGCATAACTAACAGTTCTCCAAAGCCTCTCTCTGTCTGTGTAAAGACATTCCCTTGGTTTATACAGGGACTATATCTGACCCAACCACGCATCCACTTCCTGATGGAAGCCCTGACTTCCTGGTATTACAGCATCAGGATGTTGATGTGTAGACAACAGGATGGACTGGGAAGGAGATGTCGTTCTCCAGTATTGTTCTGGTTCTATGGCCCTTAGCCTTGAGGGGGAGGCCTGGTGAGGCTTAGTGAAGTACCTGCTTGTGTTTTACAGAACAGTCTGCCGTGGTTATTAGGCTACATTTTAGTCATTTAGCAGACGCTCTTATAAAAATTTTCATACTGGCCCCCCGTGGGAATCGAACCCACAACCCTGGCGTTGCAAACTCCATGCTCTACCAACTGAGCTACATCCCTGCCGGGCCATTCCCTCCCCTACCCTGGGCCAATTGTGCGCCGCCCCATGGGGTCTCCCGGTCGCGGCCGGCTACGACAGAGCCTGGATTCGAACCAGGATCTCTAGTGGCACAGCTAGCACTGCGATGCGGCGCCTTAGACCACGGCGCCACTCGGGAGACCAAGCTACTGTTCTACCTACTGGAAGTAACCCAGCCCAAAATGCATTTACAAGGGAATTTTTTTCCTTGAAATTTTCTTTTGTCCCTCGGTGTATTGAGTAATTGCCTTGAGGTTGTTGCTGAGGTGCCAGAACAATGGCCAGACCTTAATAAGAGGAAGTCTGTTGTTTTTAACGTCATTGTCGAAGAAGGGTAACTCCCTTCCATGTTTGTCCCATTAAATTAACCACACGTTTCTTTGTCACTGTAATGGCAGATCATCTCCTTAATACCTACTTAAAATCTGATCATTCCTAACAAATAGTTACATTGTAACCCCTTTTATTATTATAATGGTTCTAATTCTGCTTTTGCCTCGAACCTTCCAGAGCTTTACATAGTGTATAATCAAACATACAAAGAACTCTGGGTTGGGTTCAAATTCAGAGAGTTTCTAACTCCCTCTGTTCTCTCTTCTCTTCTCCTCTCCCCCCTCTCCTCCACCCAGCCCATGAAGGTGCAGCAGGACTCGTTCGAGGAGCGTCCAGAGCCAGAACCCCCAGAACCCCCAGAACCCCTGTACGAGGAAGTAGGAGACTTCGGTTTGCAAGTCCTCAAGTCCTTGGAGACCAGCTTCCTCTCCAACAACACCTCAGAGACCCAAGAGGTCCCTGACCGGCCCCTGAGCCTCAGCCTGGGCCCCCGGAAGACAGGCTCCCTGGACCACATGATCGGCCCCAACCCGGTGCACTCTCTGGGGCTGGGAGGAGAGGGTCTGCTGCCCCCTGCTGGTTCTCTGGATACCATGGTGCTGGGTGGAGGAGGGGACCTCCAGGAGTCTCCCCAGCCAGTGCCGAGGAGGAGGCAGCAGCACAGGCCCTGTACCCCCTCTCAGGAGCTGCTCCTCCAGGAACTGTCCTCCGTCTTCACCAAGAAGACGGAGAATGAGGAGAAACTGCCAGGAGAGAAGAATGTTATCTGAGGAGAGGAAGATATGTGTGCACATGTAGACTCAGACAGACAGACAGAAGACTGGAATAACATGGGAGTATGGACAGAACCCATTTGTTTGGGTGGTGTGTCAAAAATACACGATCATGTATGAATAACCATTTACTTATGTTTTATCCTACAAACGACTTACTGCTCTGCTATCACTGTGATGTACATATCCGTTTTATATTGAAAGATGCTTCTTGGATTATAACAACCTTGCTAATTGCTTTAGCTATTAACTATGGGATACCTTTTTGTACTTGTTTTTGAATAGTTTACTAAACCACTGAGGGAGAAGAGAAATGGATCTCTCATCAGGCATTGTTGATGGTAATGCATTAGGCATTAAACATTCTTTTTTTTAGTCTTAATCAACTGGATTTTAAATATAAGTGTGTTACAGTCTCTGTATGTATTAATTTATTTTTGAAATGATATTTTATCAACTTTTCTTTTTGTAAAAACTGTGAAAGTAACAAAAACAGAGTTTTGCTTCTAGACAGCCACAGATAATCCAGAGTGTTGCTACACTATCTGACCAGTAGGTGGCAGTATGCACACTATCTTCTAGATAGTACAAATGGATTCTTAGTTTTATTCACCATGCACAACCACTGTATGATGTGAATAGAGCCAAATATAATAATTATTAGTGGCACTACATTTTAATATTATGAATTCATGTTTGCACTACCAAGTCTACTGCTTTTTCATTAATATGCCGTATTCAAGATATCCTCCCTTTTTTTTCTCATCAATCTAAATACACAATAAGATATTCCAATTTGACTGCCTTTGCCAAGTGTCTATGGTGTTGTCGTCCCTTAGTTTTATTCCCAATTTACTGTAAATAGTGTACATTATTCTGTATGCTTATACCATTTCAATATTCATGATGCAGTATTTCACATTGTTGTCACTACATGAAGGACTATATTAAATATGATATTTGTAGTTTTATGATGCGTCCAATCTCTTAATTTTCCACTATTTTAGGATTGAGAATTTGATTTATATAATTTCACATTATTTGTAAATGCAAGTAGTGTGAAGTAACACAGCGCTATTGTCTGAGTAAATGATGTTTACACGTTTAGTCATAGTTCTTTCATTACCTGGTGGTCTTCTGTCTTCTTATTGCCTTGATTGTGACACCTCATGCAAAATAATCACCATTCTCTGTATGTCCTCTTTGTCCAATCACATTCCTTTTTTAAAGTCAGCCTTGTTTTTTTGTGAATTCTGTTCCTACTGACCTCTGAAATGGGAAGCCTTTTCAAGGGCGGATGTCTTCGGTTTCTACTGACCTCTGAAATGAGAAGCCTTTTCAAGGATGGCTTCTGTTTCTACTGACCTCTGAAATGGGAAGACTTTTCAAGGGCGGATGGCTTCTGTTTCTACTGACCTCTGAAATGAGAAGCCTTTTCAAGGGAGGGTGGATTGTGTTTCTACTGACCTCTGAAATGAGAAGCCTTATCAAATCTGAGACAAATCTATATTTAGAAAAAGGTTCAACATAACTAAACCAGGCCGTGTAGAAGGCTTTCCTTAGCAGTTCTCCTCCTCATGGTCAATGACTGGTATAAAAAATATATAATGAATGTTACTCTTTATTACTTGTTGTTAAAGGTAATTTTCTAGTCCTTTTAAAATCTTTATTCCAACTTCCATCTTTGACACCGCTTTAGAATTGTCACAGCTAGTATGGATGCAAACAAAAAAACTGCATCCCTCCCGACGCTTATACCACTTTCTCTTCCTTCTCTCCCCCCTCTCCCCTTCTCTCCCCCCTCTCCTCTCCCCCCTCTCTCTCTCCCCACTCCCCCCCCCCTCTCTCTCTCCCCTCTCCCCTTCTCTCTGCCATGCTCCCCTGTTCCAGTGGTGGACCTAGTGATTTGGAGGCCCCAGGCAGCGGCCAGTCTGAGCCCCCACTTGTGAATTTATGTCACCAGAGAAAGCATCCGAGAGCGTGAAACCGTGCCCGTCTGTCTTACTATTTGTAGCCTATGTGTCTGATGACATTCCATACTCTTTTTGGCCAGACAGCATCAGCACGTACATGTCCTCTGCATCCACGAAGATGGTAGTATTATCAGCAGCACCTGTCTTTTTACTAAAGAAATGCGTTAACTGAAGTTATTTTTCTGTTAAAATTAAATCGTCTTCATTTTTATTTTCTCTGCCCGCTCTAAAAGCACCTCATTGCTGCTTCGAGTGGAGCATGGGGGGCCTCGAGTGGAGCATGGGGGGAGGGGCCTCGAATGGCGCATGGGGGGGGAGGGCTCTAGTGGAGCATGGGGGGCTCTAGTGGAGCATGGGGGGCTCTAGTGGAGTATGTAGGGGGGCTCTAGTGGAGCATGGGGGGGCCTCTAGTGGAGCATGGGGGGTTCTCTAGTGGAGCATGGGGGGCTCTAGTGGAGCATGGGGGGGCCTCTAGTGGAGCATGGGGGGTTCTCTAGTGGAGCATGGGGGCTCTAGTGGAGCATGGGGGGCCTCTAGTGGAGCATGGGGGGTTCTCTAGTGGAGCATGGGGGGGCCTCTAGTGGAGCATGGGGGGGCCTCTAGTGGAGCATGGGGGGCTCTAGTGGAACATGGGGGCTCTAGTGGAGCATGGAGGGGGGCTCTAGTGGAGCATGGGGGGCCTCTAGTAGAGCATGGGGGGGCCTCTAGTGGAGCATGGGGGGCTCTAGTGGAACATGGGGGGCCTCTAGTGGAGCATGGGGGGCTCTAGTGGAGCATGGGGGGCTCTAGTGGAGCATGGAGGGGGGCCTCTAGTGGAGCATGGGGGGCTCTAGTGGAGCATGGGGGGGCCTCCTAGTGGAGCATGGGGGGCTCTAGTGGAGCATGGAGGGGGGCCTCTAGTGGAGCATGGGGGGTTCTTTAGTGGAGCATGGGGGGCTCTAGTGGAGCATGGGGGGGCCTCTAGTGGAGCATGGGGGTTCTCTAGTGGAGCATGGGGGGCCTCTAGTGGAGCATGGGGGGCCTCTAGTGGAGCATGGGGGCTCTAGTGGAGCATGGGGGGCTCTAGTGGAGCATGGGGGCTCTAGTGGAGCATGGGGGGGCTCTAGTGGAGCATGGAGGGGGGCTCTAGTGGAGCATGGGGGGCCTCTAGTAGAGCATGGGGGGGCCTCTAGTGGAGCATGGGGGGCTCTAGTGGAACATGGGGGGGCCTCTAGTGGAGCATGGGGGGGGCTCTAGTGGAGCATGGGGGGCTCTAGTGGAGCATGGAGGGGGCCCTCTAGTGGAGCATGGGGGGCTCTAGTGGAGCATGGGGGGCCTCTAGTGGAGCATGGGGGAGGTTCTAGTGGAGCATGGAGGGGGGGGCCTCTAGTGGAGCATGGGGGGCTCTAGTGGAGTATGTAGGGGGGCTCTAGTGGAGCATGGGGGGGCCTCTAGTGGAGCATGGGGGGTTCTCTAGTGGAGCATGGGGGCTCTAGTGGAGCATGGGGGCCTCTAGTGGAGCATGGGGGTTCTCTAGTGGAGCATGGGGGGGCTCTAGTGGAGCATGGGGGCCTCTAGTGGAGCATGGGGGGTTCTCTAGTGGAGCATGGGGGCCTCTAGTGGAGCATGGGGGGCCTCTAGTGGAGCATGGGGGGCTCTAGTGGAACATGGGGGGCTCTAGTGGAGCATGGAGGGGGGCTCTAGTGGAGCATGGGGGCCTCTAGTAGAGCATGGGGGGGCCTCTAGTGGAGCATGGGGGGCTCTAGTGGAACATGGGGGGCCTCTAGTGGAGCATGGGGGCTCTAGTGGAGCATGGGGGGCTCTAGTGGAGCATGGAGGGGGCCTCTAGTGGAGCATGGGGGGCTCTAGTGGAGCATGGGGGGGCCTCTAGTGGAGCATGGGGGGCTCTAGTGGAGCATGGAGGGGGCCTCTAGTGGAGCATGGGGGGTTCTTTAGTGGAGCATGGGGGGGCTCTAGTGGAGCATGGGGGGGCCTCTAGTGGAGCATGGGGGGTTCTCTAGTGGAGCATGGGGGGCCTCTAGTGGAGCATGGGGGGCCCTCTAGTGGAGCATGGGGGGGCTCTAGTGGAGCATGGGGGGGCTCTAGTGGAGCATGGGGGGCTCTAGTGGAGCATGGGGGGCTCTAGTGGAGCATGGAGGGGGCTCTAGTGGAGCATGGGGGGGCCTCTAGTAGAGCATGGGGGGGGCCTCTAGTGGAGCATGGGGGGGGGCTCTAGTGGAACATGGGGGGCCTCTAGTGGAGCATGGGGGGCTCTAGTGGAGCATGGGGGGCTCTAGTGGAGCATGGAGGGGGGCCTCTAGTGGAGCATGGGGGGCTCTAGTGGAGCATGGGGGGCCTCTAGTGGAGCATGGGGGGAGGCTCTAGTGGAGCATGGAGGGGGGCCTCTAGTGGAGCATGGGGGGGGCTCTAGTGGAGCATGGGGGGGGCTCTAGTGGAGCATGGGGGGGCTCGAGTGGAGCATGGGGGGGGCCTCGAGTGGAGCATGGGGGGGGGGGCTCTAGTAGAGAAATAAAATAATAAAAATGATTAGAGTATTATTATTTGTATTACTATGCCCAGCTCACGAGGACCTTGATGATATGAGGCCTGAGGCAGTTGCCTCTTCTGCCTAATGGTAAGTCCACCACTGCCCTTCTCTCCTCTTCTCTCCCCCACTCTCTTAACCAGTAGCTTTCAGATGCTAAATAAGCAGACATATGGAGAGGAGGTCTTTCTCCGGCCCTCCTAAAGTTTCAGATTGTATGACAAATCACGTCCCCCTGCACCCCCAGCCCCACACAGACTCAGCAGACAACAGCTTCATTAGAGTGAAAGAGGGAGTTTTCGCAGCTTTGTCGAGTCAAGCTCAGACCCTTTCACCTTCTCAATTACTCCATTGTTGGCACCGGCTTCAAGTTATTGCACTCCAAACCATATGGCTCAGTCGAGATGCCACCTCTGCAGCAGAACTTTACCAGAGAAGTCCAGTTCAAGGTTCATTACATTACATTTTTTTTATATTTTAGCAGACGCTCTTATCCAGAGCGACTTACAGTTAGTGAGTGCATACATTATTATTATTTTATTTTATTTTTTTCATACTGGCCTCCCTGTGGGAATCGAACCCACAACCCAGGCGTTGCAAACGCCATGCTCTACCAACTGAACTACACGGGGCCCTTTTTCTTTCCCATTTTCTCAGCCTTCTGCCTCTTACGTTTTCTCTGCTCCTCTTTTATTTTGCTATTTTCTGACAATAATCTGGGAACACCTTGACACCTTCGTAGTGCTTGTTCAGCGTGACATGCGGCTCTGCCAAGGTTTTTTTTGATGGCAATGTTTTCCCCATTTACAACCCCCCCCCCTTCCTGGTTCTGACCCCAGTGTGCTTCGGCCACCCACTGTCTCTGGCTGTTGTTGTAGCAGCGGTAGGTTGTCCACAGGAGAGATGGGATGTTCACTCGTTTGTTCAGTTTTGTCGTTTTCACTCTCACTGGGCACTGCTCCAGGTGCCAGACAGGCTAGCCCCAAGAGTTATGATATTGACACTTATAGGGATACAGTCAACAGTCAACATACAGGGAAAGTTTGAATGTAACATAAGGGTTGAAACTCCAAAAATGTATTACTATAGTGTTATTCCTATATTCTAACCATGATCAGTATTATTATTCAGATCAATCATATGAAGACTTGTAAAGGGTGATAACACACTCATTCAACTCAGAATCCCACCATAATAAACTGCTGTTATGTAAAGCATTCTCCTGGGTGTACAGCACATGGGCGTGGTGTTGTCAACATCTCTGGGGACCACGTCCCTTCTTCCAGGGGCCTGTGGCCATACGGTGGTGTTTACTCTGCTGATGAGGTCAGGTTCTACATCACAGTGAAGTATTGCTGTATATTTGTTCTTCTTTAACACTGTTTAAACCTGCAGCAAACCGTTTCCTCAATCTGCTCAATAGTTGCCATGGATCTTTAGAATTAGAACCTCTTTAGAGACACCATGTTCATTGTGGACCCTAATGCAGGGTAAACTAGAGGTAAATTATGCACTTGTGTAAATACATGAAGACAAGTGAATAGGGCCTGCAGTAGGACTTGTATTTAGACCAGAACATGTGATTGATAGCAGCAGGTTCGCGAACTGCAGCAGTCTAGAGACCGCTTCACAATGAGGCCACACCATTAGCATTCAGGTTGCCCTAAATGAGATTCCATCACATTACAATAATAGCACCTGTTTGGAGATCTAATTTAGCTAAGATGTTCCCAAATAAATAAAAAGAGGCAGGTATCACGGATAGAAGCCTAATTGAGGGATGGCTGACTCTCTCCCAAAACACAAACAAGCAGGTGTATGGTTAAAGAGAGGAAAGTGTGTGCATGTGCATAGCCTACCCATAGGCAAACAATAACATCCAACCACAGACAGCATGACCCTTTTAAGGTTTTGCCTCTGCAAGACAGTGTTTAGCATACTTGCTTTGGAGGGAGCTATATGTGCTTTCATATAGGCTAATACAAATCAATATTTACTGAAAAACTATTCATTTGAATAAAATTGTTTTTCACACTAATTTGGAAAATGTACACCAAAAAAATTACAAATTAAACGTAACGTTTGAATGATTGTGTGGGTGAAGTAGCATCCCCCTACAACAGAATAAAACACTTATTTATTACAGAATGGTGATAAAGGACACACTTCCATGTTCGATCATAAATAAGTAAGTCTCCTGACTAATTGGCCAACCAAAGTCATTTGTGATGTGCACCAATCAACATTTGACCTAAAAAAAAAAAAAAAAAAACATTCTCTAGAGTTTATTCTGTAACATTTCTCTGTTCTCCAGGCATGTTGCATGGAAGAGATAATTCATTTTAAAGTTATGGGCATTATCCAGCCTGATCTTTGGAAGGGTAGGGATGCTGTGGTTTTTCCCAGGAGAATATTAAACGTATTTATTTGTTTATTTAGAAATGAACACAGTGGGTGTAAAATGGAACTGAACTGTCCAAGAAACCGTGAATCCGTAGAAAGATACCCCAGTTTGCTACAAATAAGTTTGTTTCCATCACGGTTGTAAGCAAGACTTGTTTTATTTTTCTCTATGTCTGGCTAATGCCTTTACAAAGATGAAGGGGAGCTTTGAGATGTGGAGAGTAGTATCTGGGTACAATTGAAGCACTGGACTAAGGAATGAATTACCATTGAAAAGTAATGGCCCTATTCTGCCCTGCTTGAGTTTTTAACAAGAAGAAAAAAAACTCCGCTCGCCTGGGCTCCTGCTTGAACGCCAAGGGAAGGGATTAAACAACGGATTAACATCTGAAAACTCCGTTCAGACTTTCTGACTCAAATATCTTTTGCGGACAGTAATCGCGTTAATACCCGGGGATTAATGCTTTTGCAAAAATACAAAATTGAATTTTAATTCAGGTTGTATAAATAGATGTGAAATAAATGGAGGAATATGCCGCTAGAGAATGGAGAGAGTCTATCCCCCCACACTTCCTTTACTCTAGTGTCAATGGAGGTATTATGACCTCAACAGCATAGCACCTTGCACAAGGCATTTATTTATTCCTAACCACGAGTTTAGCACCTGCCGTGCAAATGTGATATTACAGCCTACTCTTTTAATAAATCAGCTTTGATTCAACACAATTCATGCTATAATATTTCAAATAAAATCGAATAATACAACAAATTGATCACATGGGGTGGTCTAATGATACAATTGAATAGATTTTATTTTCTCAATCGAATCACTTTCTCGTTCTTATTTGTTTCTATTTTGGGTAATTCGGTTGTTTCATTTTCTCTCGTGTTTCTGCTATTGAAATGTAATCACATCTCGTGCACTTGTGCCTAATCCTGTCACAGCATCACCCAGGCAACCTCTCTCAAGTGTGGGCAGAAAACGCTGCTTTCTCTACCCCCGCAGACAACTTGTCCTATCCGCAATACCAGCCTGGTCTCCATGCAGGCTCACGCTTCTAGGACAAACCAACTAAGTCATATTGTAAAAATGTTACCTTTTATCACTTTATAAGAGCAATAAAGCATGAATACCTACTAATGTCCTAACTAAAACCGAAATACTTCTTCAAGCTGTTCCTCGTCTTTGATGTTATTACTGACAGTTTGGTGTTGTAACAATAAAATCGATCCCTATCCCTGTAGGTTGGCACTTCCGAGCACAGGATTGGTCTGTAAGGGTTTAACGTGTTATTTTCCTCATAAACCAACCTCCGGCGTGTGGCAACATCATCAATAGTCTGTGTCACAACTTCAGCCTTTTACAAATGGAAATTATTATCATATAGGCCTATCGAAATAAGGCAAATATATGACATTATCATGCACGAATTTAGTCCAACAAATACGCTCAAATTATTTGTGATATAGAATCTAGGAGCATGCCTCAGAGCCGGGGTGTTTTGCTCCTGCTGAGACTATTTAAATAAGAATAACGCCAATAGAGTGGCTCAGGCTGAAAAAAAGGGTGACAAAAGGGTGAAAAAAGGGTGACAAAAGGGTGAAAAAAGGGTGACAAAAGCCCAGAGGAGCCCGAATTTGGAACGAGGGACAACGCGTATAGGAGTGAAAAGAAGTGAGGGGAGACGCGTAGCCTACAATGGAACAATTCACCTTATAATCGCTTTGATATATTATACATGGCCGAAGACTCTAAACATTGTGTAATTATTTATAAATGACTGTCCCTCTACCCTCATAATACCGTCAGCAGAAAGGCACTGCAGGTCCCTGGCCAAACTATTTAAATAGTGCCCCCATCCACTTTTTCAAAGGAGAGGCGAGATGCTGGAAATTGAATAAATATAATAATTAATGGATATGTTATGCCTTTCTCATAAAGATGTCTTTAAAAACCCTTTTTAAAAATTGCCCAATGCATGCGCTAGACATTTTTACTGCTGTGCCCTTCATGTTTTGAATGTTAATTAGCCAGGGTTGACTGTAGATTTGTGGGGAAAATTGTGAAGATGAATTAACCTGTCCTGCTTTATATGCTAGATAGGCTATAGCCCTAAAATGCGAATGCATACATGCAACTTTGTGCGTAATTACATAATTACGCAGAATAGTTGAAATATATCGGGGTGGTGAATTTACTCTACATCTTTAAAACGTTTTTTTTTTTTTATATATAGATATATATACAAACTTTTTGAATACACTGTCTAAATGTTTGGTAGCCTTGTTATGTCTATCTAATTTTTCTACAGCAACTTTTTGTGTTTTGTTCTAAAACTTGGAAAACAGTCTCATTTTCCAACATTTTCAAAATCAAATGTTTATTTCATTTCGATATATAAGAAATGCCTTTTGCTTTTATATATTCGATTTTAGCTGATACTCATACAAGGTTCTATAGGTTTATAGACCGAATCTTGGACAGAAGATAGGCGAATTTATTTTTAGGAGCGTGCCCTTGCCTGTGGGGCTAAGCGCTCCAGTCATTTGCTCCTCTTCTTCTTTCATTTAACTTTAAAGGTTTAACTTAAAGTGGGCTTGGTCTTTGGTCCAGATATGGATAGTAACAGTGGTGCTCGCGTGGCTGGGCAGCGGTCCCCTGCTCTCATTGGACGGTCGTGATTACAGGCACGCTTCGGAGCTCGAACAAACAACAGGCATACATTATGCTAATGAGATGGCAGTGCGGCACGGGGCAGACCTGATGCATCCCATTCATCCATCCTTCACACAAATGCCAGCGCGAGAGGGGTACGACCATTGTCTGACCAGGGTATATAAGGTATCTGAGGCCAGTCGTGTGCCAGGCTCATTCGCTCACACGAGCTGATTCAAACGCAAGAGCAAGACGCGTGCCTTGTACTCTTCATACAAACTCCTTTTCGGACGTTGGCTCCTTGCAAGACAACTGATACTGTACTTTCTCCAACCAGATTCCTAAGGTAGGTTTCGTTCTCCTCTCAGAGTCCTTCGCCATTGCCTTGACTAGGCCTGCTTTCCTAACTTTACCATGCGCTCTTGCATTTACAGTGTTTAACCCATTCCCTCTCCTCTTATTTCTGCAGGAAAAACATCATGTGCACCGCAATGGAGACCGTTTACTCTGACATGGACAGTTCGAGCTGCGACTACTTCATGCACGATGACGAAGACTCGTGCAGCAGCATGCACGCATCCTCCCCGTCATCCTCCATCGGCAAGCCCGCCTCCCCGGCCAGCGACAGCCAGGGCTCGAGCACTACCGATCTGGGACAGAAGAAGAGACGCAGAGGAAGAGCGAGGAACGAAGCCACCGTGCACGTGGTCAAGAAGAACCGGCGCGTAAAGGCAAACGACCGCGAGAGGAACAGAATGCACAGCCTGAATGACGCTTTGGAGAACCTCCGGACCGTTCTACCGGCGTTCCCCGACGACAGCAAACTCACGAAGATCGAGACTCTGCGCTTCGCTCACAACTACATCTGGGCGCTCTCCGAGACCATACGCATCGCGGATATTGAACAGCACCAGAACAAGTCACGGGTTGATGCTCCTCTCTTGCTTCCCAACCTGTGCGTTGTGGACGCCCGGAGTCCGGCCAGCGATGCTTGCTCCTGGAGCTCCAGCGCTTCCTCCTCTTCCTCCTCTCCGTCTTACTGCACTTCAAGTCCCAGCAGCCCAGCCGCCCAGGATGACTATGGGTGTTTCCAGACTGATGTTCTGCAGTACAGCTACCACAGCTTTGTACCAGGCATGTCCTACTAACTGAACTAAAGCCTTCCCACAAAATGTTGTGGACTGCGAGATTGATACAATAGAGTGATAGCAGAATAATAACTGAATGCATACTTCAGTTACTCTGTTGAAAGGGAAAAAAAACTGAATGATATCACTGTTTGCCTTAACCCATGTCTCTGTGGGTGTGTTTTATACAGTTGGTTTGTTTTACTATTTTTACATGCTCTAATTTACATTCGGATTGAACAGTAATTTAATTTGTCGGCTTTTCTAATTTGAGTATGATTGTTTTGCAATACGTTTTATATTTCTCCAAAACCTTTGCACTTTTTCCAGCGCATACGATGCCTACTAGAAGTCCACTTCACAGATCTTGACCTCAACCTCTATTAGAAGAGTATTATCATTAAAAAGAAGAAGACAGATTTGCTTTTGTAGACTGAGGTGAAAAGTCAATTTTACAATTAGTAGAGCGATAATGCAGAAAAACGAGCGTGGAAATTCAGTTTCACCGCTCTGACAATAGAGTGAAAGGCCTTCAGAAGACAAAGAGCTGGCCTCATGCATTATGGAGATGACCCCCTGAAAACTGCAATTCTGTTCAATAGAAAGACTCAATCCCACGAAGAGGTTAGAGAGGACCCTTCTACGACGTTTTTTTAGTTAATTTATTCAAGTTTCGCCTGTCATAATGTATTTTGTATATAAATAGATTTCTATTCTCTTTACATGAAAAGTGTGTGAACCATTTTTCTACAAATAAAAATATAACTTTTTAAACGAATATTTCTCAGTGTTTGGACTCTTCAAATGTTTCTTAGTTGCTGAGAGCTGAGCACTCAACGCGTGCTGATTGTGGCACTGATAAAGCGCATCACAAGCCCCATGAACACAACAATCATTGTCTTAATTATGAAAATAATAACAGGGGTAGTTAGTGTCCGCGCGTGGCCTATTCATGAAACAAAGGGGTGTGATTAATAAGATAACGGTTTTAGAGCGCGCAGCAGGTGCATCCACCAGTTGAGATTTTCTTGCAGCTCATCACCCATTACCATCATCACCCATTACCATCATCACTGTTGAATGTATCATCTTTGGGTACTTTCAACAGGCAAAATAGCAAATTCTAAGATTGTTAATGTGGCCAAATAAAATCTGAGATATATATATATATATATATATATATATATATATATATATATATACATATATTGTAGAAGGCAGATTAAAATAAATATTCAAATTGTTACACTATACACTGATAAATTACATTGCATCCTCATTTGGAAAATGCATTGAGGCCTTTGCATGTGTGGGACCAGTTTATAAAAATTTCATTGGGAGGTTTCTATAGAATTTTATTCTCCCAACCCAGATATGCATTTAAAGAGGTTTTACTTAGAGTTTTCTTTGTGATCATCCATCTGCCCGGGATCATTTTATTTCTAAAGAGATTCAGGTTAAATTCTCCAGTTGGGGGTTCGGAGTGAGGTCCTGCCAAGGCTCGTGTATCTGCACGTGTCGGGGACAGATGAGTGTAATAGGAGTGTTGCGAGCCCTAAGGGGGACAAGCACATGCCAACTTACATGAAGAACATTTGAAAGAACCTCAGCCTGCCAAGGAATAGACCAAATATAATCGTCTGACTATTCAGCTCTTCTGGTGTAGTAGTTCTCGGATTTATTTATTTCACCCAGACACTATAGGCGTCACATTCCTCACACTATCTTGAATTTAATTCAACAAAAGTTTTCATAAAAGTTTTGAATAAACATCAAGTGGCCAAGTTATTTTCAGGGGATTCGTGTCTAGTTAGACTACTGTATACTGTAATGCAATGCCACCTGTTTCTCGGTTGTGTTATAATAATGGGCTCTATGCGTTGCGTCAGTGGTGGCACGTTATTGTGTACACGCTATATGAATATAGCTCTTTGTTCATATGCACGAGGCCATAAGCAATAGGACGACCAGGATTAACCGACGCAGAGCTCGTGCACCTGCAAGCTAATTGCCACCAGTCAGCCCCATGCAGTCCAAAAATACTTTTTAATTGGATTGGTAGGCTATTGTATTTATCATTATCAAACCAAAAAACAACTTAGTATGCATTGGTATTACTAATACTCCTTATACAATATTCGTTTTGACCTTATTATGTTGTTACATAATGTGGAAGAACAAAAATAAGTGGATTTGTCTGAATTATTTCCTCTCTGGTGTTCAGCTCATCCCAGACAGATTGAGTAGAAAAAGGCCACCTTTGAACTTATTACTTATCTTATTATTATTACTAGTACCCCCCCCAACAGGTTGCCAACCCTGAAGGTTCGTGTTCACCCAGGAAAGGGCCTCTGGCTCAAAGCATTAAGGTGCAATAGATTGATTAAACATTCACAATTATGCAAAGTTGAAGATATATTAAATACATTTTATGAGGAATAAAAAAAAAGTGATTATTGTGGACCCAGGACTCCAATCCAGCGCAGCAAATCATTTTGGTATACATCCAGGGAGCACAGAAGCAGTTAAAAAGGTAATGATCAAATACATAAATCCACACTAATCAGGTCGAATTTAAATATACCTCCAGATATAACTATCCAGATAATCTGCCCAACCCTCCTCCCCTGATTGATAATCTGCCCAACCCTCCTCCCCTGATTGATAATATGCCCAACCCTCCTCCCCTGATTGATAATATGCCCAACCCTCCTCCCCTGATTGATAATATGCCCAACCCTCCTCCCCTGATTGATAATATGCCCAACCCTCCTCCCTCTGATTGATAATCTGCCCAACCCTCCTCCCCCTGATTGATAATCTGCCCAACCCTCCTCCCCTGATTGATAATATGCCCAACCCTCCTCCCCTGATTGATAATATGCCCAACCCTCCTCCTCTGATTGATAATATGCCCAACCCTCCTCCCCTGATTGATAATATGCCCAACCCTCCTCCCCTGATTGATAATATGCCCAACCCTCCTCCCCTGATTGATAATATGCCCAACCCTCCTCCCCTGATTGATAATATGCCCAACCCTCCTCCCCTGATTGATAATATGCCCAACCCTCCTCCCCTGATTGATAATAAGCCCAACCCTCCTCCCCTGATTGATAATATGCCCAACCCTCCTCCCCTGATTGATAATAAGCCCAACCCTCCTCCCCTGATTGATAATATGCCCAACCCTCCTCCCCTGATTGATAATATTCCCAACCCTTCTCCCCTGATTGATTGATTGATTGATTGTTTTGGGTTGTCACCTCTCTTTGAAGATCATGTGAGGTTAAGTCTGTCAGTAGTCTCATCCCAAACACAGGGATTAGCTAATGCTTGCTGACAACAACCTGTCCACTACTACTCCTGCTGATACCTCTGTCTGTCTCAACCCACACCCACCTCAAGGTCAGGGAGGGGAATGATCCCCAGGTTGCAAGCCTCCCCTGAGGACCCATCAGGACCCAGCAGACAGACCCTAACCCCTCACACCTTGTCAGCCTGTCATCACTAGGATGGGTCCTGTAAGACCCGAGGTTAGCTGACAGCTTGGCTGGATGATTAGGAGGGCTAATGACTTGTTGGTAAAATAGAGGCTTATTTTCCGTCTAATTGGTGTTGTCACCAAGTCACAAACTGCTTCTTAGCACCTAGTTGTCTTGACAGCATGCGATACTTAGCCAACGGGTTGACAGCATAAATAAATAAATCATTATGGAGTCGTTAAGATAAGAATTAAAACATACAGTATGTCCCAATCAAATGATAAACAACAATATTATTACTCGCACATTAAACTATTCCAGATGTATTATGGAGTCGAGAGGTACTCTAATGAAGACTACAGTGAGAAGAGCTGCTCTCATCAGGACATTCGTCTGATTAATAAGCGCTGAGCTTGAACGGAATAGGATTGATCCCGTTGTCAATTCCTTAACATTGTTCTCAATTTGAAACCCACTTTATGTCCTTTGTCTGATGAAACCAAAGGCTCCACAGTGTAACTCCCTCTTACTGCCAGTTTTGCGAAGGGGTGACATCTTTCTGTCTTCCCCCTGGATCAGTTCTTCAACCACACCGTGTGAGGGAGAGAGAGGAATTTGTCAAAAGAAGCCTAAAGCTATTTCCTTCTGGCCTGTGAGGAAAAAGGAAGATGACTTCCTTTCTATCCCATAAGCATCATGCCACAGGCTCTGCCCTGAGCTACTGTATTGACTGTGTTCCTCCATGCACTCTGACTAGCTGTTCTCAGATAGACCTCTCACTGTTTACGGCAGGGGATATGGGTCAATGACTGTTTTATACCAGCAGGGGATATGGGTCAATGACTGTTTTATACCAGCAGGGGATATGGGTCAATGACTGTTTTATACCAGCAGGAGATATGGGTCAATTACTGTTTTATACCAGCAGGGGATATGGGTCAATGACTGTTTTATACCAGCAGGGGATATGGGTCAATGACTGTTTTATACCAGCAGGGGATATGGGTCAATGACTGTTTTATACCAGCAGGGGATATGGGTCAATGACTGTTTTATACCAGCAGGGGATATGGGTCAATGACTGTTTTATACCAGCAGGGGATATGGGTCAATGACTGTTTTATACCAGCAGGGGATATGGGTCAATGACTGTTTTATACCAGCAGGGGATATGGGTCAATGACTGTTTTATACCAGCAGGAGATATGGGTCAATGACTGTTTTATACCAGCAGGGGATATGGGTCAATTACTGTTTTATACCAACAGGGGATATGGGTCAATGACAGTTTTATACCAGCAGGGGATATGGGTCAATGACTGTTTTATACCAGCAGGGGATATGGGTCAATGACTGTTTTATACCAGCAGGGGATATGGGTCAATGACTGTTTTATACCATTTACATATAAAAATTGTATACCATTTGAAATGGAGATTAAGACTAGTAGTGAGTGAAGTGATGGAGGGCTGTTACACTGAGTTATAATGGCAGAACATAGGTTATAACATGAACTCTTCCTAAGGATGTTATAATGGCAGAAAATAGGTTATAACATGAACTCTTCCTAAGGATGTTATAATTGCAGAAAATAGGTTATAACATGAACTCTTCATAAGGATGTTCTAATGTCAAAACATAGGTTATAACATGAACTCTTCATAAGGACGTTTTTCTCAAATGAGCACACAGGATCACTGAGCATACTGCCAGAAATCAGTATGCTTATATTTCCCACATCTGTAAATGTTATATTGATCAGAGTTTTATCTTTCATAATGCAGAAACTGCTTGGTCTAATAAAATAACCCTATTCCTCAGAAAATACTTTTGAAGAAGACAACTACTTTATTCTATCTTTGCCACAATGCCACAATGCCCCGTCCCAGTAGTTACGCTGATGGCCTGGTCATTTGAGATGGTACACATCCACCTGTAGTGAAATACATACTGTGAGTGCAGATGTTTACCATGCTAGATTAGGCATATGTCACCCATAACCCGAGGTAGAGAGAGGCCAACCTCATTTAGGGGGAGAAGGTCCACTTTAGAACGGGGAGGAAACAATGACGCAGAGGGTCCTAGCCCCAGGCCCTGGTTGTTCCATCTGACTGCTCTCAGTATGGAAAGATATCTTGTCTTCATTTGTAATAGAAAGTCCCAAACACACACCTACAGCCATATGGCCCCTCCCACCAAACACACACCTACAGCCATATGGCCCCTCCCACCAAAACACAACCTACAGCCATATGGCCCCTCCCACCAAACACACACTACTGTAATATAATGGAGTACTGTAATATAATGGAGTACTGTAATATAATGGAGTACTGTAATATAATGGACTACTGTAATATAATGGAGTACTCTAATGTAGTACTGTAATTAAATGGAGTACTGTAATATAATGGAGTACTGTAATATAATGGAGTACTGTAATATAATGGACTACTGTAATATAATGGACTACTGTAATATAAAGTAGTACTGTAATATATTGGAGTACTGTAATATAATGGAGTACTCTAATATAATGGAGTACTCTAATGTAGTACTGTAATTAAATGGAGTACTGTAATATAATGTAGTACTGTAATATAATGGAGTACTGTAATATAAAGTAGTACTGTAATATATTGGAGTACTGTAATATAATGGAGTACTCTAATATAATGGAGTACTCTAATGTAGTACTGTAATATAATGGAGTACTGTAATATAAAGTAGTACTGTAATATATTGGAGTACTGTAATATAAAGTAGTACTGTACTATATTGGAGTACTGTAATATAATGGAATACTGTAATGTAGTACTGTAATATAATGGAGTACTGTAATATAATGGAGTACTGTAATATAATGGACTACTGTAATATAATGGACTACTGTAATATAATAGAGTACTGTAATATAATGGAGTACTGTAATATAATGGACTACTGTAATATAATGGACTACTGTAATATAATAGAGTACTGTAATATAATGGAGTACTGTAATATAATGGAGTACTGTAATATAATGGAGTAGTGTAATATAACGAGTACTGTAATATAATTGAGTGCTGTAATATAATGGAGTAATGTAATATAAAGTAGTACTGTAATATATTGGAGTACTGTAATATAATGGAGTACTCTAATAGAATGGAGTACTCTAATATAATGGAGTACTTTAATGTAGTACTGTAATATAATGGAGTACTGTAATATAAAGTAGTACTGTAATATAATGGAGTACTGTAATATAAAGTAGTACTGTAATATAATGGAGTACTGTAATATAAAGTAGTACTGTAATATATTGGAGTACTGTAATATAAAGTAGTACTGTAATATAATGGAGTACTGTAATATAAAGTAGTACTGTAATATATTGGAGTACCGTAATATAATGGAGTACTCTAATATAATGGAGTACTGTAATGTAGTACTGTAATATAATGGATTACTGTAATATAATGGAGTACTGTAATATAATAAAGTACTGTAAAATAATGGAATACTGTAAAATAATGGACTACTGTAATATAATGAAGTAGTGTAATATAACGAGTACTGTAATATAATTGAGTGCTGTAATATAATGGAGTACTGTAATATAAAGTAGTACTGTAATATATTGGAGTACTGTAATATAAAGTAGTACTGTAATATAATGGAGTACTGTAATATAAAGTAGTACTGTAATATAATGGAGTACTGTAATATAAAGTAGTACTGTAATATATTGGAGTACCGTAATATAATGGAGTACTCTAATATAATGGAGTACTGTAATGTAGTACTGTAATATAATGGATTACTGTAATATAATGGAGTACTGTAATATAATAGAGTACTGTAATATAATGGAATACTGTAATATAAAGTAGTACTGTAATATAATGGAGTACTGTAATATATTGGAGTACCGTAATATAATGGAGTACTCTAATATAATGGAGTACTGTAATGTAGTACTGTAATATAATGGATTACTATAATATAATGGAGTACTGTAATATAATAGAGTACTGTAATATAATGGAATACTGTAATATAATGGACTACTGTAATATAATGGAGTACTGTAATATAAAGTAGTACTGTAATATAATGGAGTACTGTAATATAAAGTAGTACTGTAATATATTGGAGTACTGTAATATAAAGTAGTACTGTAATATAATGGAGTACTGTAATATAAAGTAGTACTGTAATATATTGGAGTACCGTAATATAATGGAGTACTCTAATATAATGGAGTACTGTAATGTAGTACTGTAATATAATGGATTACTGTAATATAATGGAGTACTGTAATATAATAGAGTACTGTAATATAATGGAATACTGTAATATAATGGACTACTGTAATATAATGGAGTACTGTAATATAGTTGAGTACTGTAATATAATGGACTACTGTAATATAATGGAATACTGTAATATAATGGAGTACTGTAATATAGTTGAGTACTGTAATATAATGGACTACTGTAATATAATGGAATACTGTAATATAATGGAGTACTGTAATATAGTTGAGTACTGTAATATGATTCAAAGTCATTGAAATCAACTGAAGATATTTTTATTTTATTTTTTATTATGCTCAGGAATAGTACATGGTCATAATTCAACTGGTTAGGGAATATATTTCACACACACACTAGCGAGGCTCTTGAAGGTAAGTGTGTAGTATTGAAGGTAAGTGTGCAGCATTGAAGGTAAGTGTATAACATTGAAGGTAAGTGTGTAGTATTGAAGGTAAGTGTGTAACATTGAAGGTAAGTGTGTAGCATTGAAAGTAAGTGTGTAGCATTGAAGGTAAGTGTGTAGCATTGAAGGTAAGTGTGTAACATTGAAGGTAAGTGTGTAGCATTGAAGGTAAGTGTGTAACATTGAAGGTAAGTGTGTAACATTGAAGGTAAGTGTGTAGTATTGAAGGTAAGTGTGTAACATTGAAGGTAAGTGTGTAGTATTGAAGGTAAGTGTGTAACATTGAAGGTAAGTGTGTAGTATTGAAGGTAAGTGTGTAACATTGAAGGTAAGTGTGTAACATTTTTGGTAAGTGTGTGTGTCAGGTCAGGCAGCAGGTTACAGGTACTCTTGACCATGGTAAGTGCTACCTAATTAGTCTGGAGTGGCAGGAGAGATAGAGAGAGAAAGAGAGAGAGAGAGAGAGAGAGAGAGAGAGAGAGAGAGAGAGAGAGAGAGAGAGAGAGAGAGAGAGAGAGAGAGAGAGAGAGAGAGAGAGAGAGAGAGAGAGAGAGAGAGAGAACGAGAGAAAGAGAGAGAGAGAGAACGAGAGAAAGAGAGAGAGAGAGAGAGACAGGAGAGGGGGAGGGAGAGATAGAGAGAGAGAGAGAGAGAGAGAGAGAGAGAGAGAGAGAGAGAGAGAGAGAGAGAGAGAGAGAGAGAGAGAGAGAGAGAGAGAGAGAGAGAGAGAGAGAGAGAGAGAGAGAGAGGGAGAGGGAGAGGGAGAAAGAGAGAGAGAAAGAGAGAGAGAGAGAGAGAGAGAGAGAGAGAGAGAGAGAGAGAGAGAGAGAGAGAGAGAGAGAGAGAGAGAGAGAGAGAGAGAGAGAGAGAGAGAGAGAGAGAGAGAGAGAGAGAGAGAGAGAGAGAGAGAGAGAGAGAGAGAGAGAGAGAGAGAGAGAGAGGAGAAGGAGAAGGAGTGGCAAAACGATAGAGGGGTGGAGGTACACCTACCTGAATGGATACGCTCTGTCACCTACGCCCTCAGAGCGAGCGACCCTACCCCACCCCACCCCACCCTGCCTCCACCTCCCTTAAACACTGCTTTTCTCTTCAGGCAAATGGGGGGAGACCAGGTGTCCACAGAGGCAGAACAGAGCCACAGGAAAGTGTCAATCATGAGGTTAGCCATCCAGCTAGCTGCCCATATTTAGTTTTATTTCTCTCCAAATAGAGGTGTGTCTAACCTAACCCCCGCCCTTCCCTTCCCCACTCTGATAGGAGAGGAGGTCCTCAGAGACCATAGAGATAAACATCAGGGAAACTAGATCTTCATCCAGTACTCAGGATAAACAGATGGGATGTTTCTTCTCAAATCACTAGAAGATAACCTCTTCCCCTCTCCTCCAATCTTTTACTGCCGGCGCTTACACCTGTACCCATGCCTCAAGTGCCAGATTGTAGAATATTATTATAGTTGCACTAAGCTGACTCAATCTCTATATTTGTTGAATCATTTATTAATTCCACTGTGGATGCTAGAATCGACTATACACCAGAAAAAGGGTCTTCTGAATATACAAATCTCATTCTTTGCTAGTGAATATACTGTATTTGATTAGATATGTAATACTTATACAATTCATTTGTAGAAATCTATTTACAAATTCAAAACATATTTGCTTTCTCTCAAGTAGTCCGCTGTAGCTCAGCTGGTAGAGCACGGCGCTTGTAACGCCAGGGTAGTGGGTTCGATCCCCGGGACCACCCATACACAAAAAAAAATGTATGCACGCATGACTGTAAGTCGCTTTGGATAAAAGTGTCTGCTAAATGGCATATTATATTATCTTATTAAGTCAAAGTGAGAATAGGAGGGAAAATATAATACTGGTGCCCTGTGACCTGAGGTGCCCTGTGACCTGAGGTGACCTGAGGTGGACTTTGGTCTGAGGTGGACTTTGATCTGAGGTGGACTTTGGTCTGAGGTGGACTGTGGTCTGAGGTGGACTGTGATCTGAGGTGCCCTGTGCCCTGTGACCTGACTTTGATCTGAGGTGGACTTTGGTCTGAGGTGGACTTTGATCTGAGGTGGACTTTGGTCTGAGGTGGACTGTGGTCTGAGGTGGACTGTGGTCTGAGGTGGTGGTATATAGCCTCTGCCTGACCCTGAAGCCCTAAGAAGATCTACAGTGGCTTGCGAAAGTATTCACCCCCCTTGGCATTTTTCCTATTTTGTTGCCTTACAACCTGGAATTAAAATGGATTTTTTTGGTGTTTGTATCATTTGATTTACACAACATGCCTACCACTTTGAAGATGCAAAATATTTTTGCTTGTGAAACAAACAAGAAAAAAACAGAAAACTTGAGCGTGCATAACTATTCACCACCCCAAAGTCAATACTTTGTAGAGCCACCTTTTGCAGCAATTACAGCTGCAAGTCTCTTGGAGTATGTCTCTAAATGCTTGGCACATCTAGCCACTGGGATTTTTTACCATTCTTCAAGGCAAAACCGCTCCAGCTCCTTCAAGTTGGATGGGTTCCGCTGGTGTACAGCAATCTTTAAGTCATACCACAGATGCTCAATTGGATTGAGGTCTGGGCTTTGACTAGGCCATTCCAAGACATTTAAATGTTTCCCCTTAAACCACTCAAGTGTTGTTTAGCAGTATGCTTAGGGTCATTGTCCTGCTGGAAGGTGAACCTCCGTCCCAGTCTCAAATCTCTGGAAGACTGAAAGAATTTCCCTGTATTTAGCGCCATCCATCATTCCTTCAATTCTGACCAGTTTCCCAGTCCCTGTCGATGAAAAACATCCCCACAGCATGATGCTGCCACCACCATGCTTCACTGTGGGGATGGTGTTCTCGGGGTGATGAGAGGTGTTGGGTTTGCGCCAGACATAACGTTTTCCTTGATGGCCAAAAAGCTCAATTTTAGTCTCATCTGACCAGAGTGCCTTCTTCCATATGTTTGGGGAGTCTCCCACATGCCTTTTGGCGAACACCAAACGTGTTTGCTTATTTTTTCTTTAAGCAATGGCTTTTTTCTGGCCACTCTTCCATAAAGCCCAGCTCTGTGGAGTGTACAGCTTAAAGTGGTCCTATGGACAGATATGCCAATCTCCACTGTGGAGCTTTGCAGCTCCTTCAGGGTTATCTTTGGTCTCTTTGTTGCCTCTCTGATTAATGCCCTCCTTGCCTGGTCAGTGAGTTTTGGTGGGCAGCCCTCTCTTGGCAGTTTGTTGTAGTGCCATATTCTTTCCATTTTTTAATAATGTATTTAATGGTGCTCCGTGGGATGTTCAACGTTTCTGATATTTTTTTATAACCCAACCCTGATCTGTACTTCTCCACAACTTTGTCCCTGACCTGTTTGGAGAGCTCCTTGGTCTTCATGGTGCCTCTTGCTTGGTGATGCCCCTTGCTTAGTTGTGTTGCAGACTCTGGGGCCTTTCAGAACAGGTGTATGTATACTGAGATCATGTGACTCTTAGATTGCACACAGGTGGACTAATTTAACTAATTATGAGACTTCTGAAGGTAATTGGTTGCACCAGATCTTATTTAGGGGCTTCATAGCAAAGGGGGTGAATACATATGCACGCACCACTTTCCCGTTATTTATTTTTTAGAATTCATTGAAACAAGTTTTTTTTCTTCATTTCACTTCACCAATTTGGACTATTTTGTGTATGTCCATTACATGAAATCCAAATAAAAAATCAATTTAAATTACAGGTTGTAATGCAACAAAATAGGAAAAACGCCAAGGGGGGATGAATACTTTTGCAAGGCACTGTATTTCTATTGTGTGTTTTACTGTCTGGGCTGGGGACATTACTGTGGGGCAGGGCAGTGAGGGTTTTATGAGAACTTAATCAGGACGGAGGAGGGCAGGCCCCCCCTCCTTGTCTTCAACAATTACCATGAAATTCTAAATGTCCACACGGCCCACAGAAACCCCACGTTTCACAAGTGTCAACCAGAGGGCGAAGACATTGGCTGTGTGTGCCTCCGCCCCTCTCCTACCCCCCCCCCCTTACATTTCTCTCCTACCAACCCTCCTGAGCTGAACTAGGACACCACTCCAGCGTAGGGATATTTAGGGTGCTGCGTTCAGTGGAGCTGCAGCTGAACCCCTGACCTCTGTAGTTTGAAGAGAAGAGGCAATTTCCAGGGCAATAAACAGTACCATGGCAACAGCTACCGCAATGTAACCTGTCTAGAATGCGACTTTTTTGAATACATCTCTTGTGTTGTGTGTGGACGTAGACATCCATCCATAATCAGTGGGATATTTAAAATGTATTTAGTGTTTAGATGTAATGTTTGCCATTATCCTGTCCTTAAAAAGAATAAAAGTGAAGTGAAGTAGAGAGGTCATCTATCTCTATGGGTCATGCTGACTTTCTGGAATAATATGAGAGAAAACCGAAGTAAAAAAAATAATATTTTCATACATTTCGAAGAATAACCATTTTAAAGGTGAAATGTTGTACAAAAATCATGTATCTATTTCAGCAGCACTGCAGTATTATAAACTTTTCCTGTTTTTGTAACATTTGTCACTTTCTACAGCCGCTGGCTCCCTGTTGGTGGTTGAATAAGGAGGCCTATTTTCCATCTCATACAATACAACTGAATCCTCCATTCATTTGGATCTCTCTTTTAGTTTTTTTTTGAAAAGTTTAAATTCACCATGAAGACAAGTATAAATCAGACATGTAAGTTGCGTCTACTGCACGGTGGGGCCAAACAATGCTGCTGGAAGAGGAGGAACAGAAGGGTGACGCCATAATGCAAAATTGTTAAAAGCTTATTAGAGCCATTGAAGGGTGGCCTGATTTCCACTTTGTTTCGGAACACCCTGAGCTCGGCCTTTCAAGTGATTGTGAAGGGGGCAATTCAAATCTCTTTGGGCCCATATGAATGAAGGCCTCTTAAAGCTCTTTTATAAGCCAGCAAATTCCCCACAGGCGTATGCCCTTTAGGTCCATTACTGATTTACCCAGAGCATTCATCTCAGGCCTTCTGCTTCTCACAGACCCATTGTTCTCCCCCCACCACCCCAGCACCTGACAACTCTAGTACCAGGCTTCTCATCGGCTGCTTAAAATGTGTAGGCCCAAAACAATCGTACAATACTGCTATATATTTTTTTATTTTCCACCTCCTCTCTCTTATCTTTCATTTTTAAGAGTAAAACATGAAAAATGGTAGACAGAGCTAGCTTAGCGGTTGGTAGGTCTGAGGTCTGAATGAGACTGAGGCGGATCCGGACCTCCTCTCTCTCTCTCTGGATAGGAAAGAGGGGGAGTTCTCTCTCTGGATAGGAAAGAGGGGGAGTTCTCTCTCTGGATAGGAAAGAGGGGGAGTTCTCTCTCTGGATAGGAATGAGGGGAGTTCTCTCTCTGGATAGGAAAGAGGGGAGTTCTCTCTCTGGATAGAAAAGAGGGGAGTTCTCTCTCTGGATAGAAAAGAGGGGAGTTCTCTCTCTGGATAGAAAAGAGGGGAGTTCTCTCTCTCTCTCTGGATAGGAAAGAGGGGAGTTCTCTCTCTGGATAGAAAAGAGGGGAGTTCTCTCTCTGGATAGAAAAGAGGGGAGTTCTCTCTCTGGATAGAAAAGAGGGGAGTTCTCTCTCTGGGTAGAAAAGAGGGGAGTTCTCTCTCTGGATAGAAAAGAGGGGAGTTCTCTCTCTGGATAGGAAAGAGGGGGAGTTCTCTCTCTGGATAGGAAAGAGGGGAGTTCTCTCTCTGGATAGGAAAGAGGGGAGTTCTCTCTCTCTCTCTGGATAGAAAAGAGGGGAGTTCTCTCTCTGGATAGAAAAGAGGGGAGTTCTCTCTCTGGATAGAAAAGAGGGGAGTTCTCTCTCTCTCTCTGGATAGGAAAGAGGGGAGTTCTCTCTCTGGATAGAAAAGAGGGGAGTTCTCTCTCTGGATAGAAAAGAGGGGAGTTCTCTCTCTGGGTAGAAAAGAGGGGAGTTCTCTCTCTGGATAGAAAAGAGGGGAGTTCTCTCTCTCTCTGGATAGGAAAGAGGGGAGTTCTCTCTCTGGATAGAAAAGAGGGGAGTTCTCTCTCTGGATAGAAAAGAGGGGAGTTCTCTCTCTGGATAGAAAAGAGGGGAGTTCTCTCTCTCTCTCTGGATAGGAAAGAGGGGAGTTCTCTCTCTCTGGATAGGAAAGAGGGGAGTTCTCTCTCTCTCTCTGGATAGGAAAGAGGGGAGTTCTCTCTCTGGATAGAAAAGAGGGGAGTTGTCTCTCTGGGTAGAAAAGAGGGGAGTTCTCTCTCTCTCTCTGGATAGGAAAGAGGGGAGTTCTCTCTCTGGGTAGGAAAGAGGGGAGTTCTCTCTCTCTCTCTGGGTAGAAAAGAGGGGAGACTTGATCCCCTTTCTTTATTTTCCTTTGGATAAAGGAGTGAAACAATTCCAAGTGGGCCCATTGGGTCTGTACTTAGATTAATTAGGCTTTCTTTTAAAGTCTATTCAGGCCATCTCTCAAACACGGCTCCAAGTTACATTATGGAAAGTTTTCACAGTCATTTGCATTTGTTTGTGTGTCCCGGGTGAATGTTGAGGAGCACTTGGAGAGACAGAAAGAAAATAACAAAGAGATAGGGAAAATATTCTGTTAATAGCTTTTTCACTGTTTCTATACTGTTTTCTTTGCCCATTCATGTTAACAGCACTCCAAATAATAAGTGCTTTTGAGAAAATACAGAAATGCTGTAAAGGGAGAAGTATAAACTAGACCTGTGAATGGTTGGTTGAAGTATCGAACACTCAAAGAAATGTGAGAATACATTTCTGAATGTGTGTGTGCATGCATGTGTGTGAGTGTGAATTCATGCATTATAATCATAATGAATAACTAATGTTGCTAATAAAGCACCTGCAGCGCATCCAAACTGCGTTTGAAAATAATGTAAACAAAACACGTTTTGAGATTTGTCATTCAATGCTATTCTATTGTCAATATAATTGTATTTCTTTAGGAGGGAAGTGCTCCACTATTTCACTGTGGTTTAATTCATCCAAACACCAAACAGTTAAGGTATCAGATTTTTATCTTAATCTTTGAAATACATCTACTGAAGATATTGCATTATTGCCAATCTATTATCATACATGTATACACATGCTAATAGAAAGTACTAACAGATTCTGGAAGCCACCAAAAAACTAAACAAACCAAAAAACTATTTAATGATATTGTGATGACATCACATCAGCTACTGACAACAGACAAACTATCAACCCCACTGAAACGTACAGGTTGGTCTTGGAGGCAGCGCAACTGATGAACTTGAATCATCCTGGAGTCCATCTCCATCTGAGTCCATCTCGTGCACACCGCTGAGACTGCACCGGGCACGTGAGACAACGACGGATCAGTCACTCGTCCGAGAGGAGTGAGGGGTCCCGTGCAGCGCTGCAGGCCGAGCGGAGGGAAAACAGTGGGGTTGGGGTGCAGGACCAGACCAGAGAGAAAGGACCAGGCTGAGGTCTAACAAAGCATTGGGCCAGGCGGGGTGTTGGGTAAAGGGATTGGGGCTGTGCAGCCTGGCTTAATACCCAGGAACGATTACGAACACAAAGGACTGGGATGAAGCAGGATGAATGGTAGCCGTGTGTCCCACATCACATAAGGGTCTTAGGGAGAGGAGGAGAGGCTGGGGGTTGGTTGGATTAATGCCTGAAGAGGAGTGAAAGTGTCTGGGATGGAGAGAGAGAGAGAGAGAGAGAGAGAGAGAGAGAGAGAGAGAGAGAGAGAGAGAGAGAGAGAGAGAGAGAGAGAGAGAGAGAGAGACGGAGAAAGAGGGCAGACATTCTTAATTGCATTTTTTCTTCTTAAATGCAGGCGTAGCTTTGTGTAGGATAGATGGAGAATGCACATCAAAGCATGAGTGAAATTAAAGCTAATTCTAGATGCTGTGTTACGTGAGGGAGACCCACACTTCCACCATCTCTATGTTAAATGATACAATCAGCACTGTGCACATTTTGATACATTTTGATTCAGGGTCCTGACCTTCAAAGATATTTAGGAATCTACAGCCAACAGTTTTGGCTGTAATACTCCTCACACCTGCCAAAGATGTTGCAAACTTTCCAATTCTTCCAACTTTATTTGTCATAATCTCTGGACTGAACACAGTGGATTGGCCTCGGTGAATTTGTGGATTTGTGCACAGTTATTTGCATTGGCCCATAATGGACAGTGTATAGCACCTGCTTCTCCCTGGCTGGGAGACTCACTCAAGTGGAGCTGCATCAATCACACTGTCAGCAGGCAGACAGACAGACAGACAGACAGACAGGCAGGCAGGCAGGCAGGCAGGCAGGCAGGCAGGCAGGCAGGCAGACAGACAGACAGACAGACAGACAGACACAGACAGACGTGAGGCCATCTCATTACCCTCTATAGTATGCAATGGGATTCAACACCGAGAGAAAGGGGTTTTGTGATCTTTTGGTGAGAAACAACGTTTTTTAATGAGAACTTTTCATTGAAATGGTTTGAAGTGTTTGTTGTGGAGTAAAGCTCTATCGGTATATAGTTATCTTCATTAAGGCAGTACTACTGCTCCAAGAACGGTCTTCATTAAGGTAGTACTACTGATCTAAGAACGGTCTTCATTAAGGCAGTACTACTGATCCAAGAACAGTTTCTTTACCTCAAGGATACATAGCACAAAGAGGCAAAGGGGTGAATGGAAACAGTGTATTACAGACTTGCAAAACAAGAGGTCGCCTGTGGACATCGAATCTTCCTGGTTCCTCCAGCCCTCTCATGCGTCCAACAACATCTTCCCTGGTTCACCATTGTACCTCGCCCTCACCCTCTACAGCTCCTTGGGGAATGGCGCTCATGTGCGTTTGAACTCTGCTTCCCTCCCTCCACAATACAGCCCACCCGAGGCCCCTCTCCATTTCCTTGCAAAGCTATAAGCACGTCTACACAGGGGTCACAAGGGGCATCCCAAAGTGGATAACAAAGCTTTGAAAAGCTTCGCCACTTGAAGATCGGCTGACGGAACCCCCTGGCCCAGCCCCCTCCTCCCCTTCCTCCTCACAGAGAGGCTCAAAGTGTTGCCTGTCAGATTGGCCCACCCTCACTCACATCAGGTCCTGTAGCCTGGAGCTGTTTCTGTCCATGTCCAGCTACCAACACAAAGAGAGCCCCTCACTGCAGAACACTCCATAGGCTGCACTCTGCAAGCTCCTCAATACCTAGCCCTCATAACAATAGACATGGTAATGGTGGCTG
Source organism: Coregonus clupeaformis (assembly GCF_020615455.1). NCBI lineage: Eukaryota > Metazoa > Chordata > Actinopteri > Salmoniformes > Salmonidae > Coregonus > Coregonus clupeaformis. The sequence goes on from NC_059193.1 coordinate 15,231,665, forward strand.
TAGTCCTAACAGTAATTGTGGATAGTGTGTCGGTCATGAAAAGTACAGTCTTCAGATATGGTCCCCTTATTCTTGGTGGTGTAATAAAGTAACCCCTCCCCTCCAGGGTCAGAGAGCGCCTCAACAACTGGCAGTAGTCAACGGTTCTGTGACCTCTACTGTTGTGGGGTATCGGGTTACTCTCAGAGATTTAGCCCCAGCTTGGCGGCTGTAATAAACTTTTCAATTTTAGTTTATTCTTTGTGCTATCTTAAATTCATTATCAAAAATCTTACTATCTGTATTTGAACAATTCTGATTGGCTCACACTCTTCCAACAGCACATCTCTACACTGAAAAATAGTAATCACATTTTGTGCATCATGAACATTTGTAGATTTTCATTTTCAAATAATTTGTGTCATTATGGAAAAACCTACAACTGATACCAACCATCTATATATATTCAACGATCTTAGTCCCGTGTAGCTCAGTTGGTAGAGGATGGCGTTTGCAACACCAGGGTTGTGGGTTCGATTCCCACGGGGGGGCCAGTATGAAAATGTATGCACTCACTAAAACTGTAAGTCACTCTGGATAAGAGCATCTACTAAAATATAAATGTGTATCTCTTATGATCTGCATCTGTTTGATACAAATGAATTCAGATACATTTTCTTCTTTTGTCCCAAAATGTCCCAGCTGATGACAAGTAGCCTATCAGAACCACCTGCAGTCCAGGAGAGAACAGGCGCCAGACCTCCTTCCCCTGTCCTAATGTCACCCACTCCGTCCGTCCCCACTCCCCCACCTTGGGGACTTTGTATCACCTGCAGCGGTAACTTCTAAACCCAACTCATCTGCTCTCTCTGTCCATCTTTGGTTTTGGGGGGCCCCCCACTGCGCACACAGGACAGAACAACGTTGGACTGAGATGGGATGGGGGGATGGGGGGGGGTGCAGAAGTGTGCCGCCTGGCAGCCAAAAGCCTCCCTGAAAGAGCCAAGCAGGAGATCAATGCAAGCCCCCTGAAAATCCTGTTAGCCCTCAAAAGGCACTTGTTGCCTTGGCTTAGACCTCTGTCTCTGACTAGCCCGGCCGGCCCTGGGCTAGTCTTTGTGCACCTTGTCTTTTTCTTAGATTTTAATCACATTAGTTCCAGGGTAAACTGGAAATCGGCAATAATTACGAGTTCTGTGATGCTGGCAAGACGGAGAGGGGCGGGGGCAAAAGGGCACGATGCAGGGGGGTGGGGAGGGGCTATCTGGTCAAATGGGAGAGACATTTTGTTTGTTGTTGATGCTTCAAAAAAGAAAAAAGAGAATATATTGAGGCAGCGCTTGATAGTTAATCTGGAAGATTCCTTTGGTGGGATTCAATAGATCTGGAGAGAGAGAGAGAGAGAGCGAGAGAGAGAGAGAGAGAGAGGGAGAGAGAGAGAGGGAGAGAGAGAGAAAGAGAGAGAGAGAGAGAGAGAGAGAGAGAGAGAGAGAGAGAGAGAGAGAGAGAGAGAGAGAGAGAGAGAGAGAGAGAGCGAGAGAGAGAGAGAGAGAGAGAAACAGAGAGAGAGAGAGAGAGAGAGAGAGAGAGAGAGAGAGGGGGAGAGAGAGAGAGAGAGAGAGAGAAGGAGCGAGAGAGAGAGAAAGGAGAGAGAGAGAGAGAGAGAGGGAGAGAGATAAATAAATTAAATTAAACATTGAACATACTAATAACACTAATGATAGTAACTATGTAATAGTTCTCAGTGACTTCAGATGAAGCCTTTCTACTACATATTAAAGAGACTGGGGGAAACAAGGGTTTTGGGCTATGTGTCACGCTTCAGCTGCCACAAACTGACATTCCAACTCTCCAGAGTACGCCAGATAAATGATCAACTAGCCCTGTTGACCAATCACTGCTCTCCCTTTCTTATTCGTGGATGCATGGGCTGCAGCGGCCCACTCCAACACTTGACGTAATGCTTCTCTGGCAGATCCTCAGATCCACAGATCCTTCAGCTTCCTGTTTCTCATTATCAGAGGACCAGAGGAGATCATTGATCACTGACTCCAGTGGTGCTTTGGTCTGACATTGATCTAGCAGCAGTAGCAGCAGTGGTGGGTTGGTTTAAGCAGGGCCACTGGGCCACTGGGCATCCATCATGGTCCATCATGACTCCTGAGGACCTGTCAGTGGGATGAGGCAGCAGATAGGCTTTCACTATCAGCCTGACAATAGAATGATTAACAAACGGACTAATATCCCCAGCCAGGCCAGGCAGGAAAGGCAGGACTCTCCTCTTTCACAGTGAAATACAGTTGGAGGGAGCAGAGGGGGGAGGAGGATGTCGATCCAGCAGAGGGGAAATGACCTGGAAGATGAAGTGTCATCTTTCCATGCCATCCAGATTCCAGACTCTCTGTGCAATTATATTTTTAAGATGTTCCTAAATTGTGCTTTATTACTGAATAAGTAGAGTTCAAAAGGTACCAGCATTCAAACCATGAAACGGAATAACCTAAGGAGGCCGAGATGCAGAAATAATATACTTAATTTAATCTATGCTGGAAAGAATACAGAGGGTGACATTACTGAATAAGGTTTGGTTTGTGTATGTTCACATACAGTGTGTCTTGTCAGAACTCAAAGGAACATGTCCTGCTTTGATGAACTGGAACTGAACTGGATACAATAGCAGGCACAATTACACGTGTGTATCTTGGTGATATCATTACAAAGACTAGAAATGTTGTATGTACGAAAAGGAGAGAAATCCATTCCATTGTAAGTGTCCATTATAATGAGTGTCATAAAACAACACTTACAGGGGGTCACAATCATGGCTCTAAAGTGCGGCCATTTTGGTCGCATATGCTCCTAGATATTTATTTTGGGAGAGAGCCAGTGCAATCAGGAAAAAAAAAACACAATGTGTCAGTGATTTTGTATTTCTTGCAACTTTCTGAAGACATAACAGCATGGGAATGCCTGTGTCTACGACTTCGTGTAGCCAGTTAGTGACGCCAAAACAGCCATTTTCTAAAGGCTTTCCCATAAAACGAACTGCAAAGTACGCTTACCTAGCAGAATGACGTGATATTATGATGATTTGTATCAATCGGGTGGTCTTTTGTTTAGCAAACTCTGCTATTGAGACTGCAGTGCGGAAACCCCTCCAGACTAACACCAGTCTCTTGAGGTGTACAATTGAAATTAAAGGGCAACTATACCCTTCAAAATGTTTTTTTTTTTTTCTTCCCCAGACCTCAAAAGTCGTTTCCTGATGTGGTGTAAGCATTGTTGTGGACTCACAACATCCAATTTTGTTGTTTTTCTATTTTAAAAAAGTGTGATTTTGACTATGAAAACCTGCGGGAGATCAAAAACCTGGAAAAACAAAAACTAGAAACGTTGAATTTTGATTGGCAGGTAGATGACTTTATGCTACGGTGACTGTTCGTTTTTAGACCCTGTTCATAAACCATGTCTTGGGTCGTTCCAAAACCACTCACGGACATTTGTTTACACCTTGTTCAGTCATGTTACCTCATTAGCTAGCTAGCTAACAACCTGGTTACTTTAGCAGTATATCTAAACATTTGGGGGCACATAAAGAAAGGAAAAGAGATAGCTTCTTTATATGTCTTGCATGTCTTCACTCAAAAACTTATATGTAATACATCTCAATAGGTAGTGGTTTTACCTGATATTCCACAAATGACTTTGTAATTTCAATTACAGGTTGTTGTATCAACATTTTATATTTTTATAATAAACAAATGTCTTTACAGGGTTAAATATTAGTCTCTTGAACACGTGCTTCAAAAGTAGCTAGAATTTGTTCATATAGGCCAACATTTGCTATATCTACAGTACCAGTCAAAAGTTTGGACACACCTACTCATTTATTGATTCTTCAATTATTATTGATTCATTTACAAATTCTTCAGAACAATTGGGAGTACACCAAACTATACATCACAATGTTTATAATGGTATAAGGTGTGTTTGTAAAAGGTGGACTACCATGGAGGTTATAGGCTAGCTAGCAGGCTGTGAGGCTATAGGCTAGCTAGGAGACTGTGAGGCTATAGGCTAGCTAGCAGGCTGTGAGGTTATAGGCTAGCTAGCAGGCTGTGAGGTTATAGGCTAGCTAGGAGACTGTGAGGCTATAGGCTAGCTAGCAGGCTGTGAGGCTATAGGCTAGCTAGCAGGCTGTGAGGCTATAGGCTAGTTAGGAGACTGTGAGGCTATAGGCTAGCTAGCAGGCTGTGAGGCTATAGGCTAGCTAGCAGGCTGTGAGGCTATAGGCTAGCTAGGAGACTGTGAGGCTAGCTAACAGGCTGTGAGGCTATAGGCTAGCTAGCAGGCTGTGAGGTTATAGGCTAGCTAGGAGACTGTGAGGCTATAGGCTAGCTAGCAGGCTGTGAGGCTATAGGCTAGCTAGGAGACTGTGAGGCTATAGGCTAGCTAGCAGGCTGTGAGGCTATAGGCTAGCTAGCAGGCTGTGAGGCTATAGGCTAGCTAACAGGCTGTGAGGCTATAGGCTAGCTAGGAGACTGTGAGGCTAGCTAGCAGGCTGTGAGGCTATAGGCTAGCTAGCAGGCTGTGAGGCTATAGGCTAGCTAGGAGACTGTGAGGCTAGCTAACAGGCTGTGAGGCTAGCTAGGAGACTGTGAGGCTAGCTAGCAGGCTGTGAGCAGTAGCCTAGCTGTGAGAGGCAGCCACAGCAGCCAATGATCTGCCCCCTAAATAAATATCCATGCTGACCCCACTCTATAGCCAAGAGGTGTTCACCGCTCACTAATTGGACTGTGAAAAAACAGAATAAAGGAGGGACAACGTTTCCTGTGAGGCCAACAGCCATTCATTAAAGATGTCCTATTCCTCTTATGTAACCTGACCTCAGTGCACTAATAGACCAGAGTGCCTGGCCCATTCTGAAGTGTTGGCCACTGTGGTGCCACCTTCAAACCCTATTCTATTGTCCCTAACTCAGAGGCAAAGATTATGTGGTCCGGTTAAAAACAAGGGAAAAGACCCTTACATACCACTCCAACCCAATCCTCCCCCTTAAAACCTCCCTTAAATGGTCTCTATACAGCTTGGTAGGGTTTTACACATTAGGGAGCACTTGACTAAGCCTTCAGGTTGCTCCGGTCACCTGGTGTCTTCGCCACCCAGCAGGACGTGGCTTTCATCTTTTGTGGTCGAGAGGGGAATGGGGGGGAACGGGCGGTGTATCTACCATGCAGCTGGTATAGAAGGCCTGTCTGTTCCCAAACCTCCCTTCACCCCCAGATACCCCGCCAGCTTTACCCCAGTAACCCCATGTTCCCACCAACACCATACCACACAAAAAAAAAAAAACTTTTCGTCTTCCCTGGGAGAATTATACGTGAGAGTATACAAAGTGAATGTGATCAAAGTTTTTATTGGTGAGGTACCACCACCACCACCACCACCAACAGCAACAACAGAAACAACATCATGCAAGGTACCTCTTCTTTCAAGGTACCTGTTCTTTCAAGGTACCTATTCTTTCAAGGTACCTGTTCTTTCAAGGTACCTGTTCTTTCAAGGTACCTGTTCTTTCAAGGTACCTGTTCTTTCAAGGTACCTATTCTTTCAAGGTACCTGACCTTTCAAGGTACCTATTCTTTCAAGGTACCAGTTCTTTCAAGGTACCTATTCTTTCAAGGTACCTATTCTTTCAAGGTACCTCTTCTTTCAAGGTACCTATTCTTTCAAGGTACCTATTCTTTCAAGGTACCTGTTCTTTCAAGGTACCTCTTCTTTCAAGGTACCTCTTCTTTCAAGGTGTCTGTTCTTTCAAGGTGTCTGTTCTTTCGGTCGGGATAACAACAAACTTTGGGTAGTAGCCACGTTGGCTAAATTCAACAGAACCATCAGTTTGACGGACGTCATGTGGGTGATTCACACCACTGCTCAGCGATGTGTGAGATCCATCTGAGGTGTACAGACTGTGTGGAACACTTTTTATTGGATAAGTGGAGTGCCTTTGTGCCTGTGAGCTGTAAGATAGCCTGTTGGGTTCTTAATCACTCACTCTCCTGAGGCTCTGAGGTAACCAGCGTTCAGAGGCCGAGGATAAAAGAGCCAAAGGAGCATTGAATGAGCTGTTGCTGTCGGCCTCATTGTCCTGCCGCTGGGGACTTGGGGAAGCAAGGTAAACAAATGGACAACAAAAGGCGGTGCTTCACAGTGAAGCAGGCTCTGTGGGGGGGCTCCCTCTGAGAACAGGAGAGGAGAACGTGACCGACCGACCGCGGTCCCCCCCGTGGTTCGGTCCCCCCTGTGCCCATTAGCTATGCGCCACCGTCACCTATACCCAGACACCCACGCTACTCCACTGTTAGGCACGAGAGGCCAAGAGAGGCCACGGAGTGGTGGCGGTCCAAAGCATGTCACACTTACCCTTACACCACAGGCACTTTGAAAGGACAACTTTGAAAAGATTATGATAATAGAAGTAGCATGGATTGAACCAGTTTTTTGGGAGAGTTTTTTCTTCTAAAGCCAGAATTGGTTTAGTGAAATTACATATCTGTGAAATGCAGGTCCCCACTTGAAAATACCTTAAACTGCTGACAAGGAACAATGGACATTTTAGGCAATCTCGATCTGTAGCCTACAAGGTTCCTTAGTATTCTGAGCACGGATAACTTTGACAAATACTTTTGCATACCAATTGGTGTCCAGTCAACCATATATTGTATTCAGGTTTTTACCTCAGAATTATACTGAACAAAAATATAAACGCAACATGTAAAGTGTTGGTCCCATGTTTCATGAGATGAAATAAAAGATCCCAGAAATGTTCCATATGCACAAAAAGCTTATTTCTCTCCAATTCTGTGCACAAATTTGTTTACATCCCTGTTAGTGAGCATTTCTCCTTTGCCAAGATAATCCATCCACCTGACAGGTGTGGCATATCAAGAAGATGATTAAACAGCATGATCATTACACCGGTGCATCTTGTGTTTGGGACAATAAAAGGCCACTCTTAAACGTGTAGTTTTGTCACACAACACAACGCCACAGATGTCTCAAGTTTTAGAGGGAGCATGCAACTGGTATGCTGACTGCTGGAATGCCCACCAGAGCTGTTGCCAGATAATTGAATGTTCATTTTTCAACCATAAGCCGCATCATCCAACGTCGTTTTAAGAGAATTTGGCAGTACGTCCAACCGGCCTCGCAACCGCAGACCACGTGTAACCAAGCCAGTCCACATCTGTCTTCTTTACCTGCGTGATCATCTGAGACCAGCCACCCAGACAGCTGATGAAACTGTGGGTTTGCACAACTGAATAATTTCTGCACAAACTGTCAGAAACCATCTCAGGGAAGCTCATCTGCGTGCTCGTCGTCCTCACCAGGGTCTTGACCTGACTTTTGTTCGGCGTCGTAACCAACTTCAGTGGGCAAATGCTCACCTTTGATGGCCACTGGCACGCTGGAGAAGTGTGCTCTTCATGGATGAATCCCGGTTTCAACTGCAACGGGCAGATGGCAGACAGCGTGTATGGCGTCGTGTGGGCGAGCGGTGTCAACGTTGTGAACAGAGTGCCCCATGGTGGCGGTGGGGTTATGGTATGGGCAGGCATAAGCTACGGACAACGAACACAATTGCATTTTATCGATGGCAATTTGAATGCACAGAGATACCGAGAAGAGATCCTGAGGCCCATTGTCGTGCCATTCATCCGCCACCATCACCTCATGTTTCAGCATGATAATGCACGGCCCCATGTCGCAAGGATCTGTACACAATTCCTGCAAGCTGAAAATGTCCCAGTTCTTCGATGGCCTGCATACTCACCAGACATGTCACCCATTGAGCATGTTTGGGATGCTCTGGATCGACGTCTACGACAGCGTGTTCCAGTTTCCGCCAATATCCAGCAACTTCGTACAGCCATTGAAGAGGAGTGAGACAACATTCCACAGGCCACAATCAACAGCCTGATCAACTCTATGCAAAAGGAGATTTGTCGCAATGCATGAAGCAAATGGTGGTCACACCAGATATTGACTGGTTTTCTGATCCACGCCCCCTACTTTTTTTTTAAAGGTATCTATGTCCGAGATGCATATTTGTATTGCCAGTCATGTGAAATCCATAAATTAGGGCCTAATGAATTTATTTCAATTGACTGATATGAACTGTAAATCAGTACAATCTTTGAAATTGTTGCATGTTGCGTTTATATTTTGGTTCAGTGTAGAATTACTGCATCATTACTAAAAATATATTAAACATCTTAAAGTGGCAATCATGTCGGGGACAATATAATCTTCATAACATAGTCTTCATAAAAAAAATCTACCAAGAGACGGTTATGGTTAGAATTGAGAAGCACATTGTGATCCAAGACGTTGGTAAGGCCTACAAAACAGTGCCATCTGCTGCCTGCTTTACGCATCACTACTGCTTTGTCTTAAAGTTTCATTCTCTTGTGATGTAAATGTTGCATAGTCTCTACGTGGTACCTGGTACTCCTCCATCCCTCTGAGTGACAGGAGATGCCCCATAGATAACAGACCCAACAGGCCCAGACAATACCCTTTCACTGGCCTTCACAGCAGATACAGTCCAAATGCATCCGACTGTTAAGTGTGAAGAAGGGAGAAGCTACATTTACAGAAACTGTGTTTGAGGTTTTCAACAGTCTGTAGAATCAGTAAAAGTTGCTCTCTGGTATGTAGACCGTTGGATCGCAACATAGCATTAGATGGTGGTTATCAGACCGTTGGAACACAACATAGCATTAGATCAAATCAAATCAAATTGTATTTGCCACATGCGCCGAATACAACAGGTGTAGACCTTACAGTGAAATGCTTACTAACAAGCGCTTAACCAACAATGCAGTTTTAAGAAAAATAAGTGTTAAGTAAAAAATAGATAAGTAAAAAATTAAAATTTAAAAATAATTAAAGAGCAGCAGTAAAATAAAATAACAGTAGGGAGGCTATATACAGGGGGTACTGGTACAGAGTCAATGTGCACTGAATAGTGATTATCAGACCGTTGGATCACTTAGGTATGTAACCAAAGGTAGGTATGTAACCAAACGTAGGAATGTAACCAAACTTAGGTATGTAACCAAACTGTCACGATCGTCGTTTACAGAGGAGGACCAAGGCGCAGCGTTGAAGGCGAACATACTTTTTATTTAATGATTCCACGAACAAAACAACAAAACGATAACGTGACGTCCTCGGTCTAACACAAACCAACCTGGAACACGGAACAAGATCCCACAATACACTGTGGAAAACAGGCTGCTTAAGTATGGTTCCCAATCAGAGACAACAAGCAACAGCTGATACTCGTTGCCTCTGATTGAGAACCACCCCGGCCAACACAGAAACACATGAGCTAGATAACGACATAGAAACACAAACACATAGAAACTACACACCCTGGCTCAACATAACAGAGTCCCAGAGCCAGGGCGTGACAGTACCCCCCCCCCCCCCAAAGACGCGGACTGCGACCGCGCCTAAACATAAACCGAACAGGGGAGGGCTGGGTGGGCATTCCTCCTCGGAGGCGGTTCCGGCTCCGGGCTTGACCACCACCCTCCAACAATCCCCGTAGCGCCCCCTGGTCCGGTCTGGCCCCGCTGGCTGGAGCTGGACTGGACATCGTTGGAGCGGATTGCTTAGGCTCCGGTGTGGAGCAGCTGACCGGTACCTGACCAGGCACCGGTGACCCAGGCACGGGCCGGACCGGGCTGACGACGCGCACCACAGGCTTGGTGCGGGGAGCAGGGACGGGCTGAACCGGGCTGACGAAGCGCACCACAGGCTTGGTGCGGGGAGCAGCAACGGGCCGGACCAGGCTGACGATGCGCACCACAGGCTTGGTGCGGGGAGCAGGAATGAGCCGGACTGGGCTGACGATGCGCACCACAGGCTTGGTGCGGGGAGCAGGTACAGGCCGGACCGGGCTGGCGACGCGCACCATCGGCTTGGTGCGGGGAGCAGGAACAGGCCGGACCGGGCTGGCGACGCGCACCATAGGCTTGGTGCGGGGAGCAGAAACAGGCCGGGCCGGGCTGACGACGCGCACCCCTGGCTTGGTGCGGGGAGCAGGAACGGGCCGGACCGGGCTGGCGACGTGCACCATAGGCTTGGTGCGGGGAGCAGGAATGGGCCGGACCGGGCTGACAACACGCACCATTGGCTTGGTGCGAGGATAGGGAACAGGCCGGACCGGGCTGTCGACGCGCACCATAGGCTTGGTGCGGGGAGCAGGAACAGGCCGGGCCGGGCTGGCGATGCGCACCACAGGCTTGGTGCGGGGAGCAGGTACAGGCCAGACCGGGCTGGCGACGCGCACCAATGGCTTGGTGCGGGGAGCAGGAACAGGCCGGGCCGGGCTGGCGACGCGCACCATAGGCTTGGTGCGGGGAGCAGGAATGGGCCGGACCGGGCTGACGACGCGCACCATTGGCTTGGTGCGAGGGGCAGGAACAGGCCGGACCGGGCTGTGGAGACGGATTGGAGGCCTGGAGCGAAGAGCTGACACAACCCGTCCTGGCTGAATGCCTATCTTCACACACTCTGTGTGAGGCATCAGCACAGGACGTACAGGGCTGTGTACACGTACTGGTACACGTACGGGACCGAGGAGGGGTACTGGAGGCCACGAGCGCTGAGCCGGCACACTCCGTCCTGGCTGCATGCCCACCTTCGCACGACACGTGCGTGGTGCTCGCACAGGACGTGCCGGACTGTGCCGGACCACTCGCGGCACAGTACGCAGCTCCGCATACCTCGGAACCTGCCCAGTCTCACGCTGCCTAGCCTGAGTACGGGGAGTTGGCTCTGCTCTACCTCTAGGCTCCGCCAACCTCCCTTCCGGCACCCCAAACCCAGTGGCCTCCTCTCCTAATCCCCAAACTCGCCCTGTAGCTGCCTCCAGCAGCCCCGTCGTCCATGCCGTGTGCCCCCCCCCTAAAAATTTCTTGGGGTTGCCTCTTGCGTGTCCGACGTCGACCCGGTTGGCACCGCTGCTCCTCTCTACGGCGCGCCTCCACCGTCTCCTCCCACGGACGGCAATCCATACCGGCCTGGATCTCCTTCCAAGTCCAGGACCCTTTCCCGTCCAATATCTCCTCCCATGTCCAGGCTGTCTGCTCCTGGACACGCTGCTTGGTCCTGTTATGGTGGGATCTTCTGTCACGATCGTCGTTTACAGAGGAGGACCAAGGCGCAGCGTTGAAGGCGAACATACTTTTTATTTAATGATTCCACGAACAAAACAACAAAACAATAACGTGACGTCCTCGGTCTAACACAAACCAACCTGGAACACGGAACAAGATCCCACAATACACTGTGGAAAACAGGCTGCTTAAGTATGGTTCCCAATCAGAGACAACAAGCAACAGCTGATACTCGTTGCCTCTGATTGAGAACCACCCCGGCCAACACAGAAACACATGAGCTAGATAACGACATAGAAACACAAACACATAGAAACTACACACCCTGGCTCAACATAACAGAGTCCCAGAGCCAGGGCGTGACACAAACGTAGGAATGTAACCAAACGTAGGTGTTACCAACTGTGATAGAGTCATATTTGAACATAGAGTCTACAACAGGTTTACGTAGCTAATGGAGGCCCTCACACTTTGTGGATGGATTCAAGCAAAACTACAGCATGTGATTATTTGTGTTTCATATCATGTGAACACTTAAATCTTCAAAGTCGTTAATGCCATCAGCTCATTAGAAATCAATACAGCATCCCAAAACACAAACCAGATTTCACCAGTGTGTCCTAGTTTGCTTTTTAAAACTAGTCTTTGTTGGACGGTCAAACCAGAAAGCTCTGATGACCAATTCCCACATCAACAAAGATGAATGCTCATTGTAAAGTGGACAAAAACAGCTCGTGAGAGGAACACTGGATTCGCTCATCTCACTGCACCACTTTAGGACGATAAACAAAGGCCTAAAAACAGAGAGTGCCGTGAGTGATAGAACCAAGCAGCTACTCCAAGCAGCTACTCCAAGCAGCTACTCCAAGCAGCTACTCCAAGCAGATACTCCAAGCAGCTACTCCAAGCAGATACTCCAAGCAGCTACTCCCAAAGCAGCTACTCCAAGCAGATACTCCAAGCAGCTACTCCCAAAGCAGCTACTCCAAGCAGCTACTCCCAAAGCAGCTACTCCAAGCAGCTACTCCAAGCAGCTACTCCCAAGGCAGCTACTCCAAGCAGCTACTCCCAAAGCAGCTACTCCAAGCAGCTACTCCAAGCAGCTACTCCCAAAGCAGCTACTCCAAGCAGCTACTCCAAGCAGCTACTCCAAGCAGCTACTCCCAAAGCAGCTACTCCAAGCAGCTATTCCAAGCAGCTACTCCAAGCAGCTACTCCCAAAGCAGCTACTCCAAGCAGCTACTCCCAAAGCAGCTACTCCAAGCAGCTATTCCAAGCAGCTACTCCCAAAGCAGCTACTCCAAGTTAAGAACAACTCATAGGATTCTGTCCCATCTCAATAAACCATCAACCATTCCGATCCGATCTGAAGTTTAAAAAAAACTGATGCAAATGTTGGTCAAACTCATTCATCACGATCCAGACTTAGGCTTACTTTTATATAATTGTGAACACCTTCTGGGGGGCATCAATCCGTTGAGTCCTACACAGTGTTTTTACATGAGAATATATATATATATATACACTGCTCAAAAAAATAAAGGGAACACTTAAACAACACAATGTAACTCCAAGTCAATCACACTTCTGTGAAATCAAACTGTCCACTTAGGAAGCAACACTGATTAACAATACATGTCACATGCTGTTGTGCAAATGGAATAGACAACAGGTGGACATTATAGGCAATTAGCAAGACACCCCCAAAAAAGAAGTGGTTCTGCAGGTGGTGACCACAGACCACTTCTCAGTTCCTATGCTTCCTGGCTGATGTTTTGGTCACTTTTAAATGCTGGCGGTGCTTTCACTCTAGTGGTAGCATGAGACGGAGTCTACAACCCACACAAGTGGCTCAGGTAGTGCAGCTCATCCAGGATGGCACATCAATGCGAGCTGTGGCAAGAAGGTTTGCTGTGTCTGTCAGCGTAGTGTCCAGAGCATGGAGGCGCTACCAGGAGACAGGCCAGTACATCAGGAGACGTGGAGGAGGCCGTAGGAGGGCAACAATCCAGCAGCAGGACCGCTACCTCCGCCTTTGTGCAAGGAGGAGCAGGAGGAGCACTTCCAGAGCCCTGCAAAATGACCTCAAGCAGGCCACAAATGTGCATGTGTCTGCTCAAACGGTCAGAAACAGACTCCATGAGGGTGGTATGAGGGCCCGACGTCCACATGTGGGGGTTGTGCTTACAGCCCAACACCGTGCAGGACGTTTGGCATTTGCCATAGAACACCAAGATTGGCAAATTCGCCACTGGCGCCCTGTGCTCTTCACAGATGAAAGCAGGTTCACACTGAACACGTGACAGACGTGACAGAGTCTGGAGACGCCGTGGAGAACGTTCTGCTGCCTGCAACATCCTCCAGCATGACCGGTTTGGCGGTGGGTCAGTCATGGTGTGGGGTGGCATTTCTTTGGGGGGCCACACAGCCCTCCATGTGCTCGCCAGAGGTAGCCTGACTGCCATTAGGTACTGAGATGAGATCCTCAGACCCCCTTGTGAGACCATATGCTGGTGCGGTTGGCCCTGGGTTCCTCCTAATGCAAGACAATGCTAGACCTCATGTGGCTGGAGTGTGTCAGCAGTTCCTGCAAAAGGAAGGCATTGATGCTATGGACTGGCCCGCCCGTTCCCCAGACCTGAATCCAATTGAGCACATCTGGGACATCATGTCTCGCTCCATCCACCAACGCCACGTTGCACCACAGACTGTCCAGGAGTTGGCGGATGTTTAAGTCCAGGTCTGGGAGGAGATCCCTCAGGAGACCATCCGCCACCTCATCAGGAGCATGCCCAGGCGTTGTAGGGAGGTCATACAGGCACGTGGAGGCCACACACACTACTGAGCCTCATTTTGACTTGTTTTAAGGACATTACATCAAAGTTGGATCAGCCTGTAGAGTGGTTTTCCACTTTAATTTTGAGGGTGACTCCAAATCCAGACCTCCATGGGTTGATAAATTTGATTTCCATTGATCATTTTTGTGTGATTTTGTTGTCAGCACATTCAACTATGTAAAGAAAAAAGTATTTAATAAGATTATTTCATTCATTCAGATCTAGGATGTGTTGTTTAAGTGTTCCCTTTATTTTTTTGAGCAGTGTATTTAATCAGAGAGTGGTCGAAAAAGGAAAACAATGGTACAGATGTGGTTCAATGCATAGGCACCCTCGCGTGATTCACTGTCTCTTCTAAAATAATTGAAATTGTAAAAACGTTTGGTGTAGTTTACACCTGTATTGTTTGGTTTACACCTGCACACGACCGAAAACCCAAAAATTACTGAAATTTAGATTTTTCACTTCAAAGTCCGAAAATGGCCTGGACTAAATTATTCCAAATTCAAATTAATTTGTTTGGAGGCAATGAGTCTCGTTTATTGTGTCATTTATCTCACCTGTGGTAAGCTGCAGGTGCCTATATGTAAAAATAGCCTTTCAACCAGTTTGGATAAGAAAACACAGAACATTCTGCTCCATTGCACCCCATTGTGCAGCGCAAGGGTGCCAATACATTTGACTGCATCTGTATGCCACTGGGACATGACATGACGGCCGGTTGTGAATGCGGTATATGAGCTTCATCTAGTCTGTAGTTTGTGGTTGCCGGTGTAGTTGTCATGGAAACAAGCCGAAGGCTGCATGCATGGGAGGATCCATGGAATCCTTTGGCCAAGTGTCACTTGTTTCACAGCCATGTATTTTATGTTGTTTTGTATAAAACAGCGGCATCACGCAGCACCTTTATCGTGCACGGTGCAATAGCGCTGATTATTCCTCCCTTCCAAAGTCCCTCCATCTGTCCCTGTTTATCTGGCCTGGGCCTCTTTCCTCCTCCCCCCTGACAGAGCCTTCACCTAGCAGGGGGGCATTGGCCTCACACCCACCCTCTGATTGAGCCCCTCCACACATAACTACCCTTCTATAGCTTTTTGATAGGCTTTCAATCCCCACGCCACTGACAAGGTTTTCTTTGGGAGGAGTAGGAGTTGTGGCTTTTTCGGTGTTGGGTCGGGGGGGCTTACTGTGGAGATTTAGGGAGGGGGGTGCAGAGGTGATTTTGGGGGGAGGGAGGGAGGGAGGAGGGATAGAGGGAGGGAGGGTGGAAAGAAAAAACTAGAGCAGATGGGTCTGATTGTACTCTCTAGGAGCGAGACATCTGCAGGAGAAGCATACTGGTGGTCTGAGCTCAGGCAATTAAGAGAGGAGGGGAGAAGACAGTCTTGCCTGCCGGTGCACAGAGATGAAGTGAGGCTCACATTACAATGAGGAGGGTGACAATAGGGGGAGCCGGTGAGGAGGACGAGGACTCAGCTGGGGGGAAGAAGATTAATGTACGGAGAGAGAGAGAGAGAGGGAGAGAGAGAGAGAGAGAGAGAGAGATAGAGGGAGAGGGAGAGGGAGAGGGAGAGGGAGAGGGAGAGGGAGAGAGAGAGAGAGAGAGAGAGAGAGAGAGAGAGAGAGAGAGAGAGAGAGAGAGAGAGAGAGAGAGAGAGAGAGAGAGAGGGAGAGGGAGAGGGAGAGGGAGAGGGGAGGGAGAGGGAGAGGGAGAGGGAGAGAGAGAGAGAGAGAGAGAGAGAGAGAGAGAGAGAGAGAGGAGCAGCTAGCAACAATACTATGGGCAGCCTAAAGGAGGAGCTGATTGGTTCTGTATGGGGTTTCAGTCTAGAGTTATAAAGCCTAAAAGAGCGGCTGATTGGTTCTGTATGGGGTTTCAGTCTAGAGTTATAAAGGCTAAAAGAGCGGCTGATTGGTTCTGTATGGGGTTTCAGTCTAGAGTTATAAAGCCTAAAGGAGGGGCTGATTGGTTCTGTATGGGGTTTCAGTCTAGAGTTATAAAGCCTAAAGGAGGGGCTGATTGGTTCTGTATGGGGTTTCAGTCTAGAGTTATAAAGCCTAAAGGAGGGGCTGATTGGTTCTGTATGGGGTTTCAGTCTAGAGTTATAAAGCCTAAAGGAGGGGCTGATTGGTTCTGTATGGGGTTTCAGTCTAGAGTTATAAAGCCTAAAGGAGGGGCTGATTGGTTCTGTATGGGGTTTCAGTCTAGAGTTATAAAGCCTAAAGGAGGGGCGGATTGGTTCTGTATGGGGTTTCAGTCTAGAGTTATAAAGCCTAAAGGAGGGGCTGATTGGTTCTGTATGGGGTTTCAGTCTAGAGTTATAAAGCCTAAAGGAGGGGCTGATTGGTTCTGTATGGGGTTTCAGTCTAGAGTTATAAAGCCTAAAGGAGGGGCTGATTGGTTCCTTCTCTCCTCTCTCTCTCTCTTCTCCATTTGAAACCAGAGGTCAGAGGTCCGTTCAGTGTGGTGGATTTAATGTGGAGCTGCATTTATTTATTCTTGGTCCCCCCTCTCTGTTTCGGAGAAGTGAGGTGACAAAGCGAGGTCGTCCCTGGGATTATTCCCTTTAACCTCGGCTTTATTTACTGATCTGGTGCTGGGGGACATGTGGGGCAGGAGAAGAATGCAGGTATGGTGTTTACAGGCTAGTACAGCCAGGCCTCTCCAGGGATGTATGAGTGTAACAATGCAACGCACAGCGCAGATTTGCATAACTCTATGCTAATCAACACAATCCCGGGTTGTTTCAGATAATTGGGGCAACTAACTGTAATGCAATTGTTTGTGTTAGTAGGCCTTTCCTTTTGCACTATACAAACTAGTGACCAATTATTCTACACTAATTATCCTATGGGGAGGCTGGCGGTAATATTTCCAGATTAGTCTACGTGGGTGAGTATCCATGGTTTGTATGGATCATGGTTTGTTAGAGATTTAGGAATAAGGTGAATCATTTGTGTTTCAAAAACCAGTTAACCACCTGCATTGCATGAACTAATGTTTTTTTTTGTGTGTGCGGTTGATGGAGGTTGTTTATTCCAGTATGAACTGAAACCATATACCTATGGCTGAAAGTTATGAATTTTGATATTCATATAATAAAATTTCTGTTATACTTCAACGACCATATGTGACAATACAAAATATGTTAACAATCAATCAAATTAATTTATAAAGCCCTTTTTACATCAGCAGTTGTCCCAAAGTACTGTACAGTAACCAACCTATGCAGTCCCTAATTGGTCTAGCCAATGGACAAGTAATAGTTGTCTGAACGATTCCTCGTTTCTGCGCAAAATACTCTGCAGAAGAAGAACGTCCCAATGACTCCCTATTTTCCCAGAGAGCCCTCAGAGATGCTGCCTCATCAATAGACTGAGACACTGGATCCCTCTCTCTGCACTAATCTGGTGGGTGTCTTCACCTTCTCAAGCACATCTCTCCCATTCCCAATGGGGCCAGACAGACAGACAGACAGACACCTCTCAAGCACATCTCTCCCATCCCCAATGGGGCCAGACAGACAGACAGACACCTCTCAAGCACATCTCTCCCATCCCCAATGGGGCCAGACAGACAGACAGACACCTCTCAAGCACATCTCTCCCATCCCCAATGGGGCCAGACAGACAGACAGACACCTCTCAAGCACATCTCTCCCATCCCCAATGGGGCCAGACAGACAGACAGACACCTGTCTGACAGACAGACACACTACTAAACTGGAGTCAAAAGGGTGTGAGGCTGTGAGGTCCCCCATCCAACTCAAAGCACTCAGTGACAACACCAATGAGACCAAGGCCAGTTCAGTTCACAGAGCCACTCTGGTCCTTATAGCTATCTACGGTCTTAATGAATCCTTACGGGATCCATTCACAGAGCCACACTGGTCCTTATAGCAATCTATTGTCTTAATTAATCCTTACGGGATCCATTCACAGAGCCACACTCCTAGTCAGTCAGATTTAACAAGCTCTGTGTCTCTGTTTGCTCATCAGGGAGGTTCCCAAAGTTCCAGAGGCCTGTATTGTAGTTCTGGAGGTCCTGTATTGTAGTTCCTGAGGCCTGTATTGTAGTTCCTGAGGCCTGTATTGTAGTTCCTGAGGCCTGTATTGTAGTTCTGGAGGTCCTGTATTGTAGTTCTGGAGGTCCTGTATTGTAGTTCTGGAGACCCTGTATTGTAGTTCTGGAGGGCCTGTATTGTAGTTCTGGAGGCCCTGTATTGTGGATTCAGAGACCCTAGTTGAATTGTGTATCATCAACCAACTATTGACCATCTCAACATGGACCTACAGTGAGGGGAAAAAAGTATTTGATCCCCTGCTGATTTTGTACGTTTGCCCACTGACAAAGACATGATCAGTCTATAATTTTAATGGTACGTTCATTTGAACAGTGAGAGAC
The DNA here is from genome assembly GCF_020615455.1 of Coregonus clupeaformis. Lineage (NCBI taxonomy): Eukaryota > Metazoa > Chordata > Actinopteri > Salmoniformes > Salmonidae > Coregonus > Coregonus clupeaformis. The sequence continues at coordinate 15,250,075 of NC_059193.1, forward strand.
AGAATAACAACAAAAAAATCCAGAAAAACGCATGTCAAAAATGTTATAAATTGATTTGCATTTTAATGAGGGAAATAAATATTTGACCCCCTCTCAATCAGAAAGATTTCTGGCTCCTAATCTCAGCTTGTTACCTGTATAAAAGACACCTGTCCACAGAAGCAATCAATCAATCAGATTCCAAACTCTCCACCATGGCCAAGACCAAAGAGCTCTCCAAGGATGTCAGGGACAAGATTGTAGACCTACACATGGCTGGAATGGGCTACAAGACCATCGCCAAGCAGCTTGGTGAGAAGGTGAAAACAGTTGGTGTGATTATTTGCAAATGGAAGAAACACAAAATAACTGTCAATCTCCCTCGGCCTGGGGCTCCATGCAAGATCTCACCTCGTGGAGTTGCAATGATCATGAGAACGGTGAGGAATCAGCCCAGAACTACATGGGAGGATCTTGTCAATGATCTCAAGGCAGCTGGGACCATAGTCACCAAGAAAACAATTAGTAACACACTACGCCGTGAAGGACTGAAATCCTGCAGCGCCCACAAGGTCCCCCCCTGCTCAAGAAAGCACATATACAGGGCCGGCTGAAGTTTGCCAATGAACATCTGAATGATTCAGAGGAGAACTGGGTGAAAGTGTTGTGGTCAGATGAGATCAAAATGGAGCTCTTTGGCATCAACTCAACTCGCCGTGTTTGGAGGAGGAGGAATGCTGCCTATGACCCCAAGAACACCATCCCCACCGTCAAACATGGAGGTGGAAACATTATGCTTTGGGGGTGTTTTTCTGCTAAGGGGACAGGACAACTTCACCGCATCAAAGGGACGATGGACGGGGCCATGTACCGTCAAATCTTGGGTGAGAACCGCCTTCCCTCAGCCAGGGCATTGCAAATGGGTCGTGGATGGGTATTCCAGCATGACAATGACCCAAAACACACGGCCAAGGCATCAAAGGAGTGGCTCAAGAAGAAGCACATTAAGGTCCTGGAGTGGCCTAGCCAGTCTCCAGACCTTAATCCCATAGAAAATATGTGGAGGGAGCTGAAAGTTCGAGTTGCCAAACGTCAGCCTTGAAACCTTAACGACTTGGAGAATATCTGCAAAGAGGAGTGGGACAAAATCCCTCCTGAGATGTGTGCAAACCTGGTGGCCAACTACAAGAAACGTCTGACCTCTGTGATTGCCAACAAGGGTTTTTCCACCAAGTACTAAGTCATGTTTTGCAGAGGGGTCAAATACTTATTTCCCTCATTAAAATGCAAATCAATTTATAACATTTCTGACATGCGTTTTTCTGGATTTTTTTGTTGTTATTCTGTCTCTCACTGTTCAAATAAACCTACCATTAAAATTATAGACTGATCATTTCTTTGTCAGTGGGCAAACGTACAAAATCAGCAGGGGATCAAATACTTTTTCCCCCTCACTGTAGGAGGAGATAATACGAAGGACAAACATGGGAAAGAAGAGCTTGATTTGAAATGAAGAACTCTTAACAAGATCAGGCTACTCCATGTAGCTTGGGTGCATCACAAGTACACAGTGTTAAAAAGAGAGTCTGAACGAAGCCTTTAGGAACAAAGATAGACTTGATGACCAAAGAATTTGAACAATTACCGTGTATGAGATCAACTTGCTCACTGATTTAACACTTCATGGGAGGTAAAACATTTTTTTGACTGAAACCCCATACAGAACCAATCAGCCCCTCCTTTAGGCTTTATAACTCTAGACTGAAACCCCATACAGAACCAATCCGCCCCTCCTTTAGGCTTTATAACTCTAGACTGAAACCCCATACAGAACCAATCAGCCCCTCCTTTAGGCTTTATAACTCTAGACTGAAACCCCATACAGAACCAATCAGCCCCTCCTTTAGGCTTTATAACTCTAGACTGAAACCCCATACAGAACCAATCAGCCCCTCCTTTAGGCTTTATAACTCTAGACTGAAACCTCCACTAATCTTTTTCTATAAAAGTCTACTATGGTCATAGACATTTCAGATTGTCAAATGTTCAATCTAGGATGGATGCTTAGGATATCAACCAATACATCACCTTGGTTGTTAATCCATACATGTCCATGCAAGACTCTTAGAATCAAGCAATGGTTGTGAAAAATGTCACATAACATTGCATATGACACCTGTGTCAGCCACCAAGTGCATCTATGTGGAACAAGGCCTATGCAACTTGAACTAAGTTTGAATAGGAGGCTACTCCTACCCTGGGGATATTATCTCTGGAGTCACTGATCATTGTTATTATTGTTCAGTGGACTGGATCGGCCATCACTAAACACGGCAGCACATTGAGAGGGCTGCATGGTGGAGGGCATCGGTTAGGTGATGAACGGACTGGCAGTGAGAATGAACTTAATCCTCTCTCTCTCTCTCTCTCCCTCTCTCAAAAAGCAACAAGAGAAACTCAATCTACTTTGTCCCAAGAAATACCTTTTTCACACTTTTCAGAAAAGCATTTCACAAACTTGCTCATGCAGGTTTTATTGTGAGTATAAACCATTGCTTATTTTTATTTTTTTTCCTCTGTGTATTTGAGGGTATCTACAGTAATATCTAAACAGAAGCCTTGAAATGGTAATAATAAACTAGATAATTATTTGGAAGAGTTAATGTTTAGAATATTTTTTTGTCAGTCCTTGCATGGAATTTGAAAATAAAGGAAGATATCTCTTCATTAGCCACAGGAACACATTCAGATGTATGTCTGGCTGGTGACACCGGAGGGTAAAGTGTCACTTTAAGGGATAGAGGCAACACCACTTCACGGTGATCACTTTACCTTGAAAGGTATCCTGCTAAAAGCCAGGATAATACGATTATCACTTAAAAGGTGATTTAGTGGCCAGGATGGTTTGGAGTGATTGATTTCAGGAGGATTTTGGGGGCAAATGCTTGGAATCAACCCTCTTTGTTTCCAAGAACCTTATGATAGTGTGCAGGAAGGCCAGCATGAGTCTAATTCCAATGTAACTTATCTCTCTGTCACACAACATATCCATTAAGAAATGAATAACCTTTTCTTGACTTTTTAATTACAACCATTATTCTGTAAACCTGCAGAACTACCAATATCACTCCCAGCCACTGAACATGCATTATAATGCCGGTACCATTATGCTGCAGTCCCAACAGGTCAATCAAAAAATAAGCATAAGATTTAGGCAACAGTACACACGTAGACCTTATACTAATATCATGCAGGGTCCTAGTCAAAGCCTGATGATGAGATACAATGAGGTTGTGTCTGCAACAAACCAGGGTCATGAACTTTGTGACACTGCTGGGACATCTGTACACATTCTCCCACTGCGACTACAGCACTCTCCTTGATATCAAGCCTAGTGGTATACAAACCTTGCTTGGTCCTCTCCTCTGAAAGAATGTGGCACGCAGACGGAATAGGAAGTCCCCAAGGAGAGGGCCCTCCTCGGTTAGGGACGGACGACCCTTTTTGTTCTGGAACTTCCCGAAAACAAAACCCCAAAATATTTGTGGACATCTGCCCTGCGCTCATCTACATGCATAGCCCCATTCTGGGGGTTGGGTGACCTGCCCAGGAGACAATGGTGCTGCAGTCTGATCTATAGCCACTACTGCTACTGCCTTTATATTCCAGCTCAAAGAACACACTCTAAAAACTGGAAAGAGAGAAGAGAAAGTGAATGTCAGGACCTCTAAGATACAACTCACATTTTGGTTTCTCCTCTCTCCAAGCCTCCCAGGATTGATCATTTTTCACCACGCTGGCGACCAGACCTTTGTCCATAGGCTGCCATTCAGGGGAAATTGGTGTAGTGAAGGGCACTGGATACAGAAAATAGGATGGATCCATCCGGATGAAAGGTGGATTTGGTGGTCCCTAAATTATCCTCTAAATAACTATGCTTTTAGCTTTGCATGTTGAACTTAGATACCTCTTAACTGCATGTCAAATACAAAATATTGATAGATTTATACAGACATTGGTTTGTTTTTGGAAAAAGCAGCATTTCAATTTGTGAAGTCACTGGGAAAAGTAATAATCACAAGTAAGTAATCCTTAGAAAAACTATTATCCTTAAATCAGTCCTGTTGACTCGTGTATATTAGGAACAACACCACCATCTCCTGGTCCAAACATGAACTGCACGTGTAAAGTGCATGCTCACCAATAGAAGGGGATCTCGACACATTTCTTTGTAACCATTCTTTTTTTTTTTTTTTTTTTTTTTTTACATTTTAGTCATTTAGCAGACGCTCTTATCCAGAGCGACTTACAGTTAGTGAGTGCATACATTTTCATACTGGCCCCCCGTGGGAAACGAACCCACAACCCTGGCGTTGCAAGCGCCATGCTCTATCAACTGAGCTACACGGGGTCATTCTCCTCCAGTAACATGATGCCAATACACACTCAACAAAAATATAAACGCAACAGTTCATATAAGGAAATCGGTCAATTTAAATTAATTAATTAGGCCCTCCTAATCTATGGATTTCACATGACTGGGATCTGGGATCTGACAATACAGATAAGCATCTGTTGATCACAGATACCTTTTAAAAAAGGTAGATGTGTGGATTTAAAAAACAGTCAGTATCTGGTGTGACCACCATTTGCCTCATGCAGCAGAACACATCTCCATCACATAGGGTTGTTTCAGGCTGTTGATTGTGGCCTGTGGAACGTTGTCCCACTCCTCTTCAATGGCTGTGCGAAGTTGCTGGATATTGGCGGGAACTGGAACACGCTGTCGTACACGTCGATCCAGAGCATCCCAAACCTGCTCAATTGGTGACATGTCTGGTGAGTATGCAAGCCATGGAAGAACTGGGACATTTTTAGCTTCCAGGAATTGTGTACAGATCCTTGCGACATGGGGCCGTACATTATCATGCTGAAACATGAGTTATGTGGATGAATAGCACGACAATGGGTCTCAGGATCTCATCATGGTATCTCTGTGCATTCAAATTGCCATCGATAAAATGCAGTTGTGTTCGTTGTCCGTAGCTTATGCCTGCCCATACCATAACCCCCATGGGGTACTCTGTTCACAACGTTGACATCAGCAAATCCCTCGCCCTCACCACGCCATACACTCTGTCTGCCATCTGCCCGGTACAGTTGAAACCGGGATCCATCGGTGAAGAGCACACTTCTCCAGCGTGCCAGTAGCCATCGAAGGTAAGCATTTGCCAACTGAAGTCAGTTACGACGTCAAACTGCAGTCAGGTCAAGACCCTGGTGAGGACGACGAGCATGCAGATGAGCTTCCCTGAGATGGTTTCTGACAGTTTGTGCAGAAATCCTTCGGTTGTGCAAACCCAGTTTCATCAGCTGTATGAGTTGCTCGTCTCAGACCATCCCACAGGTGAAGAAGCAGGATGTGGAGGTCCTGGTCTTGTTATACGTGGTCTGCGATTGTGAGGCCGGTTGTACTTCCTGCCAAATTCTCTAAATATGGCATTGGAGGCAGCTTATGGTAGAGAAATGAACATTCAATTCTCTGGCAACAGCTCTGGTGGACATTCCTGCAGTCAGCATGCCAAACGCACACTCCCTCTAAAACTTCAGACATCTGTGGCATTGTGTTGTGTGACAAAACGGCACATTTTAGAGTGGCCTTTTATTGTCCCCAGCACAAGGTGCACCTGTGTAATGATCATGCTGTTTAATCAGCTTCTTGATATGCCACACCTGTCAGGTGGATGGATTATCTTGGCAAAGGAGAAATGCTCACTAACAGGGATGTAAACAAATGTATACAACAACATTAGATAAATAAGCTGTTTGTGCGTATGGAAAATTTCTGGGATCTTTTATTTCAGCTCATGAAACATGGGACCAACACGTTACATGTTGCATTTATATTTTTGTTCTGTGTACTTCCAAGCAATGCAATTATCAGACCGTCTGCATGGGAGGCAGTATGAAAATGTACGCACTCACTAACTGTAAATCGCTCTGGATAAGAGCGTCTGCTAAATGACTAAAACGTAAAATGAGTTTATTACTAACTAATTTATTCTATTAGTTAAAATGATCAACCTCCTTTCTTTATAACTGGTTACATTATTTCTTATCACAACAAAAGTCCAGCATCTGAGGGGATGTAGTCCTATGACTTTAATACAAATAAAACATTTAGCAAGATGAGTCGTCAGAAAACATTAAACAAAACCAGGCATACAAAACTCCATACATTCTCCAGAGCCATTCATAGTTGGTTCCTCCTGGTACAGTATATTGGTTAAAAGAAAAAGTGACAGAGCTGTATGGCTAAACATGAAAGCCCAAAAAAATTCTGGAACATCCACTCTAGCGTTACAAACTAACTCTATCCACGCATAAACAATTGATTAACAGCTCAACACTTGTAATATCCTACACAGTCTTCATCCCTGTGGTACTTTGAGCTTTGGCCTTCTCTTTTTCCAGATGTTTCTGAAAATAAAACAGGGACAGCAGTTACGTTTCAGAGCATATCGTTTTTCTTATGCTGAAAACTGTTTTTGATACCAAGTGAGAGACGTATTGGTGTGTTTTAAATGACTGCTCAGATATATTGGCATATCTGCTAATTGACTCAAATAATGTATGTTTACCTTGAGTTTTTGGTAGTGAGATTGACTGCTGCAATGAACCTTCTTGGCTGTCTCCTCGTTGGAATAGAACAGGAAACAGACCCTACAGTAGTACCCCATCTTCACATATTCAACACCTGCAATCAGACAACAGAGTCACTATGATGTATGAAATATACATTATATAACCTACATGGCCAAATGTATGTGGACACCCGCTCGTCGAACATCTCATTTCAAAATCATGGGCATTAATATAAAGTTGCCCCCCCCCCTTTGCTGCTATAACAGCCTCCACTCTTCTGGGAAGGCTTTGCACTAGATGTTGGAACATCGCTGAGGGGAGTTGCTTCCATTCAGCCACAAGAGCATTAGTGAGGTCGGGCACTGATGTTGGGCGATTAGGCCTGGCTCGCAGTCGGCGTTCCAATTCATCCCAAAGGTGTTCGATGGGGTTGAGGTCAGGGCTCTGTGCAGGCCAGTCAAGTTCTACCACACTGATCTCAACAAACAATTTCCGTATGGACCTCGCTTTGTGCACAGAAAGGGCCTTCCCCAAACTGTTGCAACAAAGTTGGAAGCACAGCATCATCTAGAATGTAATTGTATGCTGTAATGTTAAGATCTCCCTTCACTGAACTAAGGGGCCTAGCCCAAACCATGAAAAGCAGCCCCAGACCATTATTCCTCCTCCACCAAACTTTACAGCTGGCACTATGCATTGGGGCAGGTAGTGTTCTCCTGGCATCTGCTAAACCCAGATTCGTCCGTCGCACTGCCAGATGGTGAAGCGTGATTCAGCACTCCAGAGAACGCTATGACGGTGCCACGTTGAAAGTCACTGAGCTCTTTAGTACGGGCCATTCTACTGCCAATGTTTGTCTATGGAGACTGCATGGCTGTGTGCTCGATTTTATACACCTGTCAGCAACGGATGTGGCTGAAATAGCCGAATCCACTAATTTGAAGGGGTGTCCACATATTTTTGGCCATGTAGTGTATATATTTATAATGTTTGTTCATGTGTTGGACAAGACAAGAGTTGCCTCACGGAAAAAATTAAGTTATTCTATATGTTATTAAAGAAGGTTTTAGTAAACGCATAGAAAACCCCTTTTCCCTCTAAACAGAATTAATGTGAGCATGTCCTTACCCACTGGGTTGTTAGGCTCATAAGGCCCCAGAGGAACAGGGCAGGTTGATGAAAGCTTCCCCTCAGCCTGGGATGGTGTGCCAGCAGGCTCTCCGTTCTCCTCGACGCTCCTCACACTCACTATGGAAATGGGCGTCTCGTTGTCCTCCATTTTGATGTTCTACAGCGTGGAGCAATAGAGTCAGTCCCTTAAGTTACTACCTTTTGGTTGACAAACTAAAACTGCCTAGGGTTACGTCCAAAATGGTGTCCTAATCCCCCATTAGATCATCCTGGACATTGAGGGATTGCTGAGGGTGACAGCGCACTACTTTTGGCCAAAGCCCCATAGGACTGTGACCAAAGGTAGCGTGCTATAGGGAACAGGTGCCATTCCAGAACAACCTAAGCCAGATAAACTTACCATGTCAGTGTCCATCTCCTGTCCAGCCGAGTTCTCAGAGGGTTGACCATGTTCCCCATGGACCTCCTCCTCCTCCTTCCTGACCTCACTCTGCTCAGTGGACGTCTCCACCATCTTCTCCTCGTCTTCCTTCTCAGGCTCGTCTGCCGTCTCCTCTCTGGACTTCTTGACTGGAGGTTCTTCATCCTGCTTGGCTGAGCTTTTGGCTGCCGAGCTCCTGTGGGAGCTCGTTTCGCCCTCCGATCGCTCCCTCTTCGACGGCCTCTTCTTCTCCTCAGAGTCAGAGGATGGTGGTCGGTGTCTAGTGTGGGAAAGAGCATTCCATTTCAGTTGAACTTTAGTGTCTCGGGAGAGCAATTTAGTTGAAGCACATTACATATTTTAACATTACATACAAAGAGCAGCATCTTAGTAGTGAGAAAAAGAACAAGTTGAATTGTACAACGCTCACAGAAAATACACCAACTGTTGTTTAATTTGACTCACCCATATTTCAGCTGTTTGTACTTCCTGCTCACGTACACCGTAAGTCGCTTGCCTTCGAATTTAGGGGGCGTGTCCTTGTAGGTCTCAGCCATTCTCTCAGCGTCCTCTCCACGTTCCATCTCAATGAAACACTAGAAATGAAATAATTAAAAACAAACATCTGATTTCTATTGTATCCCACTCATTCACCCATGAAGCATTTTAAGAAGCCCTGTGGCAGAAGAGAGAACAAAAGATTTCATTACCTCATTGCGAGATCTGTTCAGGAAATAGCGTCTGATTTTGCCGAACGGTTCAGCGATTTTCAGGAGGGAGGCATCAGAGGATTTGAAGTGAGGAATCTGTCCCACGTATACCACTCTCCCACTCTGCAAGAACAGGAAACATTACAAACAACTTCTACTGTAGAAGGCTGGCGAACTGAATCTTCAGGTATGGAGCTCACCTGAATGGTAGCGTATGTCTGTGAATGGTAGATTTTCACAGACTTCCCACACACAGTGGGAGTTACATTCCCACTGTAGAAATTGACCATTGCTTTCGCCTCTTCTTCCGAAGTGAGCTGCAGAAAGGCCTAGGTTCACCAACAAAGAAAAGATACACAATGGTTAGGCGTTGACTTCCATCATACTGTTTTTGCTTCACTGTCAAATTAAATCAATCAACCAACCAACCAACTTTACCTCAGGTCTCACGTCAAGCACCAGGTGCTGAACTACTGTCCCGAAGGGTTTGGCCAGGGCCAAGATCTCGTTCAGAAAACCATAGGCTCGTTTAAATCCCACAACATTGACCACTCTCAATCCCCCAGTTTTCTTAGAGCTTCCTGCAGAGAAAGTGAGTGAGAGCGAGAGAAAGAGAATTACACAACTCTTCACTTTTCCAACAACAGTTGCTGTAGCTTATTCCAATGGTTTTCCAATTCCACAGACACTGTCATCAATCATCCTAAATTAAATGATCATACATCATGCTAGAGGTAAAGTTAATGTTGTTTACCTGAAGATGAGTATTTTTCTTTGGAAGAGGAGTCCTGTCTCTCCAAGTCCTCGTCCTCTGCCAGCTCATCCAGAGTCACAAAGTCATCCATGTTCTCTGGGAAATCCTGCTCCATACTGCCCTCCTCCTGAAGGAAAGACACAACAACATGTATGTCAACATATTCAACATATACACTACCAGTCAAAAGTTTGGACACCTACTCATTCCAGGGTTTTTCTTTACTATTTATTTTTCTTCTACATTGTAGAATAATAGTGAAGACACAAACTATGAAATAACACATATGGAATCATGTAGTAACTAAAGTGTTAAACAAATCTAAATATATTTTATATTTGAGATTCTTCAAAGTAGCCACCCTTTGCCTTGATGACAGCTTTGCACACTCTTGGCATTCTCTCAACCAGCTTCACCTGGAATGCTTTTCCAACAGTCTTGAAGGAGTTCCCACATATGCTGTGCACTTGTTGGCTGCTTTTCCTTCACTCTGCGGTCCAACTCATCCCAAACCAGCAAAGCACCCCCACACCATCACACCTCCTCCTCCATGCGTCACGGTGGGAACTACACATGCGGAGATCATCCGTTCACCTACACTGCGTCTCACAAAGACACAGCGATTGGAACCTAAACTCTCAAATTTGGACTCCAGACCAAAGAACAGATTTCCACCGGTCTAATGTCCATTGCTCGTGTTTCTTGGCCCAAGCAAGTCTCTTCTTCTTATTGGCGTCCTTTAGTAGTGGTTTCTTTCCAGCAATTAGACGATGAAGGCCTGATTCACGCAGTCTCCTCTGAACAGTTGATGTTGAGATGTGTCTGTTACTTGAACTCTGAAGCACTTATTTGGGCTGCAAATTCTGAGGCTGGTAACTAATGAACTTATCCTCTGCAGCAGAGGTAACTCTGGGTCTTCCTTTCCTGTGGAGGTCCTCATGAGAGCCAGTTTCATCATAGCGCTTGATGGTTTTTGAGACAGCACTTGAAAACACTTTCAAAGTTATTCACATTTTCCAGATTGACTGACCTTCATGTCTTAAAGTAATGATGGACTGTCGTTTGATTATTTGAGCTGTTCTTGCCATAATACGGACTTGGTCTTTTACCAAATAGGGCTATCTTCTGTATACCCCCTCCCCCGGCCTTATCACAACACAACTGATTGGCTCAAACGCATTAACAAGGAAAGAAATTCCACAAATTAACTTTTAAGAAGGCACACCTGTTAATTGAAAACGCATTCCAGGTGACTACCTCATGAAGCTGGTTGAGAGAATGCCAACAGTGGGCAAAGCTGTCATCAAGGCAAAGGGTGGCTACATTGAAGAATCTCAAATATATTTTGATTTGTTTAACACTTTTTTGGTTCCTACTTGATTCCATGTGTTATTTCATAGTTTTGATGTCTTCACTATTATTCTCAAATGTAAAAAAAATAGTTAAAATAAAGAAAAACCCTGGAATGAGTAGGTGTGTCCAAACTTTTTACTGGTACTGTATGTCAACATATTAGTTACATATTCTAAATACATTTGTACAATACGAACAACAACAACAAAAAGGCAGATAGGTCACTGTGCTCTACAGAACTTTGTCTCAAACTGAACAAAAATACATGAGCAGTATAAGCAAGATAAATCTAATATTTTCTGTTGTTGACCTACCTGATCTGCAGGTAGCTGTTCCTCGTGCATCTCCGAGCTCTCTGCTGGCTCTGCCGACGGCATGTCATCCTTGTCCTCGGTCTCTGGCTCATCTGTAGCGGCTTCAGTTTCCATCTGTTCACTCTCAGGCTCTCCCTCCGCTTTCTCCTCCGGACCAGGCACAGTCCCCTGCTCCACTTCTGCCCCCTCAGCCTTCTCTGTGACATCACTACTGCTCAGAACATCTGCAGTGCTCGGAACGTCGTCTGAGTCCGGAGCTGGTTCCTTCTCCTCCTGGGATTCCAGACTGGTTTTGGCAGCAGTCTCTGGGTCTTCCGTCGCGGCTTCAGCCTTGTCCGCTGACGGCCCATCATCACCTGAACCCTGGTCTCCCTCTCCTTTGTACTCCTCAGCTTCATCTCCCTCCATCACACCAGCCACCTCGTCACCTGACCCCACTCCCTCTCTCCCTGACCCCTCTCCCTCTCTCCCGGATCCCTCTCCCTCTCTCCCTGCACCGCAGTCCTCTCCTTTTGGTGGTTCCTTCTTGTCCTCTTTGGCTTTGCTGCTAGAGGAAGATTTGGTGCTCTTGGAGGAGGAAGCTTTGTCTTTGGGCCCAGTACTACTGCTGCTTCTCCTCCTCTTGTCATCCATCAGATTGCTTGAGCGATTATTCACACTGTTACAGACGGACAACAATCCACAATCAGTCCATATACCTCTGTGAAAAAAGGCCAACTAAGTCCTCTACTATGATAATGAAGCACTGAATCACTCTGGGAACTCTTACTTTAAGGTCTTGTACTTGGTACAGATGTTTAAGCGGACACCCTTCCCATGGATGGTCAGTGGATTCAGAGTGTAGTACTTCACCAACATCTCGGCATCCTCTGCAGACCCCAGCTGAACAAAAGCCTTGGAAGACGAACGCTAATGATACATTTTAAGCATTCATGACACATCCAGAAATTAAAAAAAGACTGACAATATAAATACTATAATATAAAATAATATATGCCATTTAACAGACACTTTTATCCATCCATGAGTATGTTTTTTTTTTATACAAACAGAGAATAATAAAGACTTTTACCTCTTTGGTTAGAAACAAGTGTTTCTCCACGACGCCGAAGCGCCGCGCGATGGTGAGCAGTTCCTGCTTCTTCTCGTTCTCATGCGGCAAGTTGGAAAAGAAGACCACCTGTGACTGGTTCGCTGCCTCTGGATCTTTGCCTTGTTTCGCCTCGCGGTTCACCCTCTCAGTTCTGCTGTCTTTCTGTGTTCAGAAAGAGGAAAATATGACGTGTACTCGTCTGCATGCACGATCGCTGCTTGTACTGAATAACTGTTAAAATGGACAGAAAAGTTAGAAATGCAGCTGAGTGATTTTGAAGTATTTCATCTATACAGCAGATAAGATACAGGGGGTAAAACTAATGAAAATAGATGAATAAGGACATTCCAATATTACCTGAATCACCATGAGTTCCTTGGACAGATAAATGGTGATTTGTTTCCCATTTAACACCGCTGGGTTCTTCTGGTAGTGGTTGACCACATCCCTAGCTTCCTTATGGGTCTCCATTTCTAAAAAGGCCTGGGGAGTAGATCAATGCACCATGAGCCCCGTGGTACACGACCAGTCAGCATGTGCTCATATACAACAATGTCAACTGTTTTCTTCTGTTAAAATATGGGGTAAGAAGAGCAAGTCAAGTGTAAAAAAAAACAAAAAAAAAACATACATCTTCACTGACAGTTACCCGGTTATTCAAAGTAGAGTTTGCATTGTGATACGTTTATTTCCATTGGACTGTAATACGTTACTCTGTTATCGCAAATTCAAAGCAGAATTGATTTATACATTGTAATGAGAGGAAAGTGTTGTGAAACACAAAAGGGGCAGTTTCCTGGACACTCCATGAAGAATCTTTATAGTCAAGTACTAGGGGCGTAATTTATCAAAAGTGTGTACGCACAAAAAAAAAGACTTAAACCTTGCCTGCGCCAAGTTTGGTATTTATCCGTTTTGAACTTGGAGGGGAAAGGGTGCAAATTTCCACGCACTTCTCAAACCATGCATACGCACAACTTGTGTTGCAAGCCAATATTGTTCTTTTTGGGGGAAATTGAGGTGTTTGAGGCACGGGAATTCTAATAATGGTAGGCTAATAAAAACATTAAAACCGTAGGCCTAATGATGACACGGACGCATTTGCCGTTGGTAAGGAGATTGCATAGCAGAATCATAATAAGTGTAGTTTAAAAGTCACTGCAAAAAAAATGTGATCAAATTTTCCATTGCGCTTTAGAAACTGTCACGGCCCAGTTCCAGCATTTCCAAATCATACAGCAAATGAGGGCGTTTTTGTTACCATAAAAAGGTGAACGGAGGCTGTTTTCCAGGTGGAGTGTAACACTTGTTCACGAGCACAGAGATACAGTATGGTTCTGATTTTATCAATGAAAAAAAAAATGCGTATATGTTGCGTGGCGACAGTTTGATAAATCTCAATAATTTGTTACGCTAGGCAAATCCTAGAATATCCACGTACGCCAGCATTGAGTGATAAATGAGGCCTCTGGCAAGCCGGAACAGTGGTGTGCTCTACCTTGTTCTTGAGGACCAGGTGTTCACACAGAGTTCCAAAGGGTTCCGCTAGGGCGAACAGGGCTTTGTTAGACTGAGGAGGCCTGTCATACTTGGCCACCACTACTTTGCTTCTGATCTGGAGGAGGAGGAGAACAAGTTCAGACAGTTACAAAATAAACACGTTGAGTCCATCACTTTCACTCCAAAAAAGGCACACCAGTAAAATACATGTGTTTTTGAAGAGGAGTTACTTGGTCACTGCATCACAGTAAAGAGATCGTATTTTATCAAGATATACAGTGGGGAAAAAAAGTATTTAGTCAGCCACCAATTGTGCAAGTTCTCCCACTTAAAAAGATGAGAGAGGCCTGTAATTTTCATCATAGGTACACATCAACTATGACAGACAAATTAAGAAAAAAAATTCCAGAAAATCACACTGTAGGATTTTTAATGAATTTATTTGCAGATTATGGTGGAAAATAAGTATTTGGTCACCTACAAACAAGCAAGATTTCTGGCTCTCACAGACCTGTAACTTCTTCTTTAAGAGGCTCCTCTGTCCTCCACTCGTTACCTGTATTAATAGCACCTGTTTGAACTTGTTATCAGTATAAAAGACACCTGTCCACAACCTCAAACAGTCACACTCCAAACTCCACTATGGCCAAGACCAAAGAGCTGTCAAAGGACACCAGAAACAAAATTGTAGACCTGCACCAGGCTGGGAAGACTGAATCTGCAATAGGTGAGCAGCTTGGTTTGAAGAAATAAACTGTGGGAGCAATTATTAGGAAATGGAAGACATACAAGTCCACTGATAATCTCCCTTGATCTGGGGCTCCACGCAAGATCTCACCCCGTGGGGTCAAAATGATCACAAGAACGGTGAGCAAAAATCCCAGAACCACACAGGGGGACCTAGTGAATGACCTGCAGAGAGCTGGGACCAAAGTAACAAAGCCTACCATCAGTAACACACTACGCCGCCAGGGACTCAAATCCTGCAGTTCCAGACGTGTCCCCCTGCTTAAGCCAGTACATGTCCAGGCCCGTCTGAAGTTTGCTAGAGTGCATTTGGATGATCCAGAAGAGGATTGGGAGAATGTCATATGGTCAGATGAAACCAAAATAGAACTTTTTGGTAAAAACTCAACTCGTCGTGTTTGGAGGACAAAGAATGCTGAGTTGCATCCAAAGAACACCATACCTACTGTGAAGCATGGGGGTGGAAACATCATGCTTTGGGGCTGTTTTTCTGCAAAGGGACCAGGACGACTGATCCGTGTAAAGGAAAGAATGATTGGGGCCATGTATCGTGAGATTTTGAGTGAAAACCTCCTTCCATCAGCAAGGGCATTGAAGATGAAACGTGGCTGGGTCTTTCAGCATGACAATGATCCCAAACACACTGCCCGGGCAACGAAGGAGTGGCTTCGTAAGAAGCATTTCAAGGTCCTGGAGTGGCCTAGCCAGTCTCCAGATCTCAACCCCATAGTAAATCTTTGGAGGGAGTTGAAAGTCGGTGTTGCCCAGCGACAGCCCCAAAACATCACTGCTCTAGAGGAGATCTGCATGGAGGAATGGGCCAAAATAGTGTGTGAAAACCTTGTGAAGACTTACAGAAAACGTTTGACCTGTGTCATTGCCAACAAAGGGTATATAACAAAGTATTGAGAAACTTTTGTTATTGACCAAATACTTATTTTCCACCATAATTTGCAAATAAAATCATAAAAAATCCTACAATGTGATTTTCTGGAATTGTTTTTCTCATTTTGTCTGTCATAGTTGACGTGTACCTATGATGAAAATTAAAGGCCTCTCTCATCTTTTTAAGTGGGAGAACTTGCACAATTGGTGGCTGACTAAATACTTTTTTTCCCCACTGTATATATTACTTTATCAAGATAATATCATGACAAATAAAACACATTACCGGCTTAGGTGGCATAGAATGTTGATGTGCCTTGCCTGGTCCAACATTAGATCCAGCACCACCACCTAAAATACATGATAATAACACATGGGTTTTATATACGGCTTTTCAAGGACCCACAGTCACTTCAATTACAACATGGCAGTGGCCAGCCAAACAAAAAAACAAACATGGATTACTGTCTTACTTTGTTCATGGACTGATTACAGGGTCAGGAAGCCATTATGTCATTTGGGTGAACTAGGCCTATCCCTTTAAATGACAATGATAATGATTACATAGTAATGAATACAAAATAATAAATCAGTAAGTGACAGCAATAAGCATACGTTGGGTGAGTCCGAAAAGGCACCCTAATTCCCTATATAGTGCACTACTTTTGACCAGAGCCCTATCAGACCCTGATCAAAAGTAGTGCACTATATAGGGAATAGGATTCCATTTCAGACACAGACGTACATTTTTCACACAGACACACCATTACCCCAGCCGGAGCTCATGCGCCCTCCTCCTCCAGCCATTGGGACTGGTCCCAGGAGACTGGCTGATTGGTTGTTCGTCTCCAGTAGATGAGACCCACCGCTGAAAGGGACAAACATGAGATTCACTCTACTATTACACAAGACTGATTCAGTCACGTATTTAAAGTGCAACTTCACTTCCTGATTTGGCCTCGTTTTAGATTTGTTTAATTAAGAAATGCTAGCGTCCATGACTTAATTCAAACACGATTTGGTTTCGGGGTGTGGTATGGTGTGGGTGTCTCGTATGCGTGTTCGCAGGTGAGAAGAGTTAAACAAATTATTTAGACAATTAACTTTAGCCGGCTGGTGTGCGACCGTGGTCAATCTGGTTTGACTTTGGATAGCCTATCCCCGGGGCTAGATAGGGACTGTCAATAAATTACACAATGTAAATGAGACAATATTTTCATACCTTTTAGTTCTCATTAAATGCTTTCAATATTTGTATATGAATTTCTACAATTTATAGTTGGTTTGAGGTTTTTAAGTCACTGAAATTTGGAGCTACTGGAATTTCAACATATCGTCCCATGTACATGGTGTAATTTACCGATGGTCCCTAACTAGCCCCATAGGGATATCCAAAGTCAACCCAAATTTACCACAGGGATTACGATCGGGTCACGTGCAGCTGCACTCTGAATTGATGATTACTAGTGTGCTGCCCGCTGTGGGTAGGATTAAAACAAAGCCAACCTTAATTTATGTTGTGATGCAGTCACGACCACAAGTCTCACAAAACTCTGCTTTGGACAAGACTGACTTTATTACCAAAATTACTGTATTTACACTTTGTAGTCAATTCTGACAGTAGAATAAATGTTTCACACTCATATCAATGCCACATAGGCTGTTTTCTAAACGAGAAGCTGGTTTTTAGGGGTAGTTGCTCTTTAAAGTCAAAACACCGGAAAGTATATTGTTAACTAAAAAAGCTGCAAAATCTGGACCCCTACAAATAAGCTGGGCTAGACAATCTGGACCCTTTCTTTCTAAAATTAGCCGCCGAAATTGTCGCAACCCCTATTACCAGCCCGTTCAACCTCTCGTTCGTATCGTCTGAGATCCCCAGAGATTGGAAAGCTGCCGCGGTCATCCCGCTCTTCAAAGGGGGTGACACTAGATCCAAACTGTTACAGACCCATATCCATCCTGCCCTGTCTTTCGAAAGTATTTGAAAGCCAAGTTAAACAGATCACCGACCATTTTGAATCCCACCGTACCTTCTCAGCTAAGCCTCCTTCACTCATGCTGCCAAAAATGCCCTCGTAAAACTGACTATCCTACCGATCCTTGACTTAGGCGATGTCATTTACAAAATAGCCTCCAACACTCTACTCAGCAAATTGGATGTAGTCTATCACAGTGCCATCCGTTTTGTCACCAAAACCCCATATAATACCCACCACTGTGACCTGTACGCTCTTGTTGGCACCCACCCGTAGTATGCGCTCCAGCAGGTATATCTCACTGGTCATCCCCAAAGCCAACACCTCCTTTGGCCGCCATTCCTTTCAGTTCTCTGCTGCCAATGACTGGAACGAACTGCAAAAATCTCTGAAGCTGGAGACACTTATCTCCCTCACTATCTTTAAGCATCAGTTGTCAGAGCAGCTTACCGATCACTGCACCTGTACACAGCCCATCTGTAATTAGCCCACCCAACTACCTCATCCCCATATTGTTATTTATTTTGCTCATTTGCACCCCAGTATCTCTATTTGCACATCTTCTTCTGCACATCAATCACTCCAGTGTTAATACTAAATTGTAATTATTTTGCACTATGGCCTATTTATTGCCTTACCTCCATAACTTACTACATTTGCACACACTGTATATAGATTTTCTATTGTGTTACTGACTGTACGTTTTGTTTACCCCATATGTAACTCTGTGTCGTTGTTGTTTTTATCGCACTGCTTTGCTTTATCTTGGCCAGTTGTAAATGAGAACTTGTTCTCAACTGGCTTAAACCTGGTTAAATAAAGGTTAAATAAAAAATACAAATAAATAGTGTTCGTATGTTCTTTATCAACTCTTGGGACTAATATTTGCAAACATGTTATAACAACCGGCGAGTGTGAGAAAGAGAGAGCAAGAGTGTGTGTGTTTGTGTGGAGAGGAAGAGACACATACCTCCTGCTTGTGGCCATGTGTGGATCCCATTCTGGGTACCTAAAGATCATGGGAGAACATTGGTCAAAAAATTATTGATGGTTCACACACAATTTTATTTTAAGACAGAACTCCAAAAGTTGCTTTATTTTTTCCCCATGCTTTTTCCAGTAGGCAGTGTAAAAGTTCTACACAGATGTTTCAGTGTGTATCTGAACATTAGTTCTAACAACCTCGTTGCTAAAAGGCCTTTACATAAATAACACAGAATGTTTGAAGAGGAAGAGGAACTTACATCTGCAGGAGGAGCCTCTGGTTTTCTGCATGACGTAATCCATCAGTGTGCTGGTTCCACTCCTGCAGACCAAGACAAACACTGGATGAGTGACTGATTTACTGCATACCTACACTGTATACATTAATTGGCTCCCACACCAATTAGAAAGCAAAGGGTGATTAAACTATGGCTCTTCAAATGTAGAAAGAAGCTGAATAAGTGGGTATATGATGCAAATATAAACAGACTTTTGTTGAACCATTACTTAGTGTACTGTATATTGGCTTTCCAGTCACTTGATAATCAAAAGCTATAAAATATTTGATTATAAATTCAAAAGTGGTCTTTGAATTGAAAAAGTGTCCGTGAGTGCATGAGAGTGGCAATCAAACTGAGATCAGAGTAGACGGTGTGTGGATGGATGAAACAGACAGGTAAAGTGGAAAATGAATTGGAGTTACTACTCACCATGGTGGAATGCACGTCAAAATCACAAAGAGAGCACACATGGGGAAACATGTGAGGTATGACTCCCAAGAAGTCCTGCACTTTGCCTTGGGACGGGGATCCCATTCTCCTGGTCATAAAGACACTGTCTGCCGCTGAGGGGGGACCCATGCCCATACCGCTGTAGCGATCATGGGAAAGATCTGAATACCACCCTGGATCTCTTCCACCACTGCCGTGGCCATAGTCGAGTTCATACCTTCCAGCTGGAGTGTCTTGGATGGAACCGTAGCCCAAGTCTCCTTGCTGAGCGCGGGCCGAAGCCTGCCCCATGGAACCACCCTGTCTTCCAACACGCATATCGTCCCAGTCGTCTCTGCTGGCTCTGTATGAGGGCTCAGGGGAGAGCCCTGACAGGTCTCCTCTAGAGTTGCCTGCCATGCGTCTGTCAGAATCCACCTTCCGGTTCTTAAGTTGCATTATAAGGTGAGGCAAGGTCTCCACACTAATGTTGTCTTCTGGGATCTGTGCCAGCACGTCTAGGTCAGCGGGCGACAGGCCCAAGCTGGCAAACAGCTTCATGGAGTTGCCAATGTGGCTGCCACCACGACGGGACAGCTGCGGGTCACGGTCGCCCTCACCACCACCCATACCTGAGGACATGCTGTGCAACTGTCTGGAGGTTGAGCCATGATGGACGCTGTCTGAACGCTGTTCATTCATGCTGAAGTTGAGGGTCTCAGCAGCAGCCAGGAGCCCGCGTCCCACAGCAAAGCCTTTCTGAGAGCTATCAGATGGAATCTTCTGGGACATGGCAATCCTCAAAATGGCTGACGTGCTCTAAACTAACTCAACGTGAGACTACACAGCACAAGAACAGAATAAGGAAGCAGTTAAGGGAGGGACAATTTAAAAGTCTTTGATCGAAGAGAAGATTCAGTCAATTCAAAATGAGACGACGCCGTGGCAACAAGTCAACGTGGATGAAGAAAAGGAAAGCTCTCCTCTTCATCTGATGGAATATGTATTTCTGCAGAAACATAATGGTGAAAGTGTAGGGTATAAGTTCTTGTCTGCCGCCCTCCTCCACAGTTAGCATGGGGATATGGAGGTGCAAACAACACGGTCTGCAGCCAGGTTCAGTTAGCCTACAATGTACAGATAGCAAGTGTGGAGAGAATGGCCCAATTCAAATAGTAGTCAATTGAACTGTGTTCAGAATCAGAATGTTAGGTTTATTTGAAAGAAACAGGAAGAATCATTTATAAAATGCATTGAAGAGAGACAACTCACAGAAAAGGAGGAAAATGTACAGTAAAGATTCAGACGTGAATTGACCTCATACGAAAGTAGAGGAAGATATACAGTATCATGAACTGTATGTCATAGCCAGAAGAGAAGATAGATCAAACATGGGTTAATCTTCATAGAGCAAGGACAACGCTCACAATTTACCAATTGACCAACAATTGGCCTAACTGTAGTTTGGACACAATTTGACATGAATTGAAAAGAGCTCAAATGTGTAGTTACAAGGTTACAATGAGCAGTGATGTTTGTGATTAAAAGGGGAATTTGGATCCAGTCTCTGGATCAGAAGACTATTAGACCCAGATATAGCAAAGACAAGAGTATAGCGAATGTATCGCAACATTAGCTATTCATCTTAAAAACAAATGGCTAGCTAACACGAGATGCAGCTAACCGCAAGAGCTGTTTTTTCCTTTTGCCTGTGCTGCATTTGCACTCAATATGTGAATATTTGCTGAATCCTGTGCGTTTTAGATATAACAACTTTTAGTTTGAAGATGATAGTAGCTAACTAAATGTTAACATGCAACAGCAGAATAACAGATATTTGATGTGAAAGGCAAGGCCTCTGGCCTAGCTAGCTTGCGAAGCTAATTTGATGGCCACGAGCTGCACGTTTTCATCACGAGATGTACATTACGCTACAAAAAAATAGGAGTCCAATATAAACAATATATATTCGTCATTTGTAACGTTAGTTATTTTACAGTCAAAACGAAGATTTACCGAGGTTATGGAAATCAGGTTTATCGTCCTTACCTGCACAGGAGAAGCTCACGCGGCGGTTAAGCTATAAAGCTAGTGGCAAGGAGCATGCGCATTGGTCACGTGGAAGGGTCAAAGGATTTGTCCAATCGCTGACGCGCAACATGTAAACAAACAAACACTCAGCGGCCATTGTTTTTCACTGTCTCGGAAGTAAGAGTTCGAAAGAAACAAGAGTAACTGACACTTCCAGCTTTTGAACCTTCGCCTGGTAATTTGACCGTTATGAAATATAACTTAACGTTTATATGACATTGCTGTGGTCCATTAAAAAAAACAGAAATGAGTGTCCCTACTTGCTGCTTTTTAGCCTTTATATCGAGTCGTTTTAACAAAGGCGGACACGTTTCTGTAGTTAACTATAATCACAGTGTAGCTATCATTTTGAACTGTACTGTGTTTTCCCCCCCGAGTCGTTTTGTGTCTTATTATTACTGTGTTCTGAAATATTGTCGTATTCCTGTTGGTCTGTTTTTGCAGATATAGCTAACTTACCTCGTCTTTGTTACAGACAAAATGAAAGACCCAAGTCGCGTCAACAACAACCCAAGCCTCAACAACAGCGAATTTATCCTACATGGACAGTTCATCAATGATGACAATCCCTTTGCTGAATACATGTGGATGGAGAACGAGGAGGAATTCAACAGACAGGTACTCTACTTATTCTGTCTATTGATTACGTACTAGATTAGGTAGCTAGTTTATTTAATATTTCATGCCTGTACCACACACAAAGAAATACCTGTTTTTGTAATAGCAATGTATCATTTCAATAATTTACAGTGTTTTGCAAAGAGTGGGTGTCTAAATTATTTTGAATGCTTTGTCCCCAGATTGAGGAGGAGCTGTGGGAGGAGGAGTTCATTGAGCAGTGTTTCCAGGAGATGTTGGCGGAAGAGGAAAATGAATGGTTCATCCCAGCCAGAGATCTCCCTCCAACCCTCGGTCAGCTGCAGGACCAACTCAACCTACTGGTCCTCTGTGACACAGCAATCGTCGACGGCCTGGCGGTAAATGTTTCAGTGGTTTTGTTTGTCCAGGTCTCATTGAAGTAAAGTCTGTGGAAAATAGACATTTTAGTTGGCCTAGTCCTAGTCTCACGTTAGCCTCGTAAATGCCAGACCGATTACCACTGCGTGTAGGGAACCATTCATGCGCAGGATCAGGTGGCTCGCCAGGCTAGTCTCGTGTGGCCATCCTTCCAAATCTTGTCTCGTCGACTCATGAAAAGCCTGTGTTTCTGAGGCTAGCCTAGTCCCAGATATGTATGTGCTATCTTGCCACCACATTTAAAGTTTTAGTAGTCGTATGTACGGGATACACAAAGGATACACCGTCCAATGAAATGCTTACTTGCAGGTTCCTTCTCAACAATGCAACAATAATAATAAATAATAAAATATAAGAATACGAACATAAAGTAAATGGCTCAGTAGAATATAATAAACATTTTAGCATACGTATAAAGTATGATTTTTGTCTTGTTTGCCATGAGGAGTTGGCAAGATAGCACAGGCTGGAACATACTTTACTAAGAGTAGGCCTAGGCCTATGATATCTCAATTTGTTTGGATTGAATCATCTCTGTAAGCTTTGATTACATTTTCCCTAATGTTTTTCTCTCTTTAGGTCAACAGCAATTTGAACCCTGAAGCACAAGAATTCGTACCAGGGTTGAAGCACTGAGACTAGTCCTCTGATGAACAAATCATCTGTCCACACTGAAGCCAGTGTAGGAAGATCTATTGGAGTTCTGTTGCACTTAATGTGTTGCCAAAGTTTTCCAGCCAGCCCTGCATGTTTAAAGTTTTGAATAATGTTGTGTATATAAATCATATGTTTGTTGTAACTCTTCTGAATGTAAAAACAGTGTAGGAGCCAGAATACTTTTTACTTTTATTTCCTATTTGAATATTGTAGGCCTATGTTATGTAAGTAGTTCTAACATACCTGCCCCATCAAATAATACTTTTCTGTTCAATCAAAAGTAGTGGTTCGTCTCAAAATCACAAGATGTATTTTTCATTAGATCTTGGTTTGCATTATGAATTCAGAGAACATATTTCTTTATACAGTCTCCTTTTGTTGAAATGCAGTTTGCTATGAGATTAATATTTAATATCTTAGCCTGGTTATATAACTGGATGTTATAAGAGATAGATTACCTACTTTATAATGGATGTCTCTTATATTTGTATGTGTAATACGTTTTACTTGCTTTTCAGAGCCTGAAATGCCAGGCTTATTTTAGATTTTATTTTCATTTCTTCTCTGCTTCCTGCCATTATCTTCCAGAGCCTGGTGCTTGATATCCTACTGCCATGTAGATGTAGACTTTTTTTTTTTATACACCTAAAAGGAAAACTACTGTATAAAAACGCACCAAAAGTATTGTACAAAACTACCCCCAAATAATATTTTTTCTTAAAAGTATTTGAAAATAAATGTTGATGGACTATATATTTTGTGATTTCACAACAAAACATGGCCCCCTGATAAATTCATACTCGTGTTTTATATAGTAAACAGACCGCAAGACTTTTACGAGTGCGTTCGTAAATTCTCTCTGGCTATATACTCCGATTTCAGAGTACTCTCGTCTGAGAGAGGCAGAATAACTGATGAATTTACGAACGCTCAACACCGATTGAATATGGCAGGTGTCAGTAAACGTTTGCAACGTCAGTAAAAAAGCGTAATTAAATTGTTGCCAGCAGCACAGTTACAGTCACCGACGCTCTGAATAACATGAAAACAGCTCTCCTAGGCCGAGTAAAATGGTCAGAGTGAGGTGTTCTCTCATTTGTGTCTGGAAGTAGCAAGCTAGCCAACGTTTGCCAGATAGCTTGGGTGCTTGACTGCCGTTGTGAAGCCAGAGGGTCCAGTGTGAACGCTCTGAATTTACGTCCGGCCAGAGGATACTCTGGCACTCCAGATTTAATTTACGAACACACCCTACACATATATATATAATTATTTTAAAAAATGGGGGGGTCGTTTACCTTTTACTTCCGGTTCAGATGCCTGGGAAGCTAGCTAGCTACTTCGATACAGGTTTCGGTAAGATACTTAACGAATATACGTATATGCCGATATTTATATCTATTCACAAATGATCTTTCCAAAAAAAATTGCTAGTTGTCGAGCTAACGTGAGAGGAAGTTAGCTAGCTGACTTGAACGTTAGTTTTGTTAGCTCAGCTAGTGTCCGTTTCGTTTCAAGTAAATGTAACATTATGCTTTTAAGAGCTTTTTGGTATTTAGATGGCCCTTCCAATATGCATCTAGCTATCTATGTAATTGTTATCACTTGCATGAGCAACCCTTTCAGGCCCATGGTTAGGCGCCTTCCCAGAGCTAACTAACGTTCAGCCAGTATTAGCCAGTTAACGTTAGTTATCTAGCTAACGTCATCTATATGACGGTTCCGGCTAGGCCTGTCGGTTATCGCCAGCATGTCACACCTACAATGAATCAGTAACAGTCAAGATAGGCCCCGACGCCCGGTTTCCAAGTATTGAATCCATATTCCCTAGATTGCTTCTTTGACCCCTCATCTCTTCACTGGCAACTTTCTCAACAGAGATTCGATAAGTTTACCTTCCAGTTCCAGCATGTCTCACAACTACTCCTACAGACGACCACTACCAGCTAAAGATCTAAGAGCCAGCTCTTTCGACTCTCCAGATCACCTGCGCCCTGGAGACCACAGTCATAATGTTAACAGATCGTCCCAGGAGCCACCATCTCATTCCACAATACCATCCTACCCTTCCTCGTCATCCAGAGCCCCCGCTGCCACCGAGTCCCCTTACTCCTCCTCACTAAGCCGGTCAGACCCTTACTCTTCCTCACGAAGCAGGTCAGACCAAACTCTGACCCTCCTGAGCAGCTGTGGGCTCGAGCCCAAAGACTTGTCTCTACTAGCCGAGATGCCTGAGGATGTCATCACCGTGGAGAACCTACCACGTCTGCTCCAGGAGATCAAGAAGAACAGGTCGACACAGCAGCCTCCACATCCAGCTATGATCTCTTACCCCCCTGCCAAATCTCGCCCCCCCCCTGCTACCCTGCCTCCAGGCCGTTTGTGGGAGCAGGGTGACTGGAGTCGTTCTCAGCCATTAGACTACCTGTTGGACCCCCACCCCTCTCTTCCCCCATCCCAACTTCTTCCAACAGAACAGGCTGAGCCCTGGAAACTAGATTGGCATGGCAACCCGATGCAGTACACATGCTCTCGCGTGGAACCTGTCCCTGTCCGAGTTGTGGACTACCACTATGGTAAAGAAACTCCCAGAAGTTACGAAACTCCTAGGTCCACTTACAGCACGGCCCAAGGAGGAAGCAACAACAGCCGGAAACCCCCCAACTTGTCCCAACCAGAAGTAGATTACAGGTACTCATCTGCTACAACTACAGACTACAGACCACGCCCAGTTGTCACAAAGATGGCCACCTCTGGCAACACTCCCACCAAGAAGGCTGCTTTTGACTTTCACGGAGAAATCCCCCAAACGTTTCCTTATTCGTGCTCTCTCTGTGATATTACCGTGCTCTCTGAAAAGGTAAGTAGCTTACTTCCTCTTATTTCTGTTGAATCTGCATTATCTGGGTCTCAGGTAGGTTCATGTGTGTGAAAGGGTCCAAAGTGTATCAATCTGAAGCCTATTTGTGCCACTAATAATATACAGTTAATGCATAGGCTATGTGTTCTAACATACGTAGCAGTATCTTAAATATGAACAACTAGTCAAAATAACATGTTTTATTTGCTTTTTTTGCAGTACTGGTTTGCACACGCCAATGGAACTCAACATGCAGACGGACAGCTCACACTTCTTCGAATGTGAGTAATCACATACTCAAGTTGTTTTTCCAGTTCTCTACTCACTAGCATGACATTTCAAACTCATTCTGTCAGTATTGATATTGTAATAGGCCTAGTTTCAATGGATTAAGTTCCTAAATTGTCCAGCTTTTTATCATTCCATCTCTTCTCCCTGTGCCTACGTTTAGGTATCCTGAGTGGGATTGCCGGATGCAGACCGCCAGAAAGTGAGTGCATATCTCTCTGTGTGTATGTGCTTAGTATTAATGAAGAATAGATCCTAACTACAGGCCTTTTAATCCCTTCAGTGGTGATGACCACACAGAGAGACAGAGAGTTGAAGAGAAGACAGGTGGACCTTCCCATAAATCGATTAACTACTTGGGTAAACTCACTGCATTAGCGTGCCTATACAGGGAAAGTATTCAGACCCCTTGACTTTTTCCACATGTTGTTACGTTACAGCCTTATTCTAAAATTGATTAAATTGTTTCCCCCTCCCCCCTCATCAATCTACACCACAATACCCCATAATGACAAAGTAAAAACTTTTTTTTTTATTTGTGCAAATTAAACTATTTTTTATTACATTGACATAAGTATTCAGACCCTTCACTCAGTACTTTGTTTAAGCACCTTTGGCAGCGATTACAGCCTCAAGTCTTCTTGGGTATGACGCTACAAGCTTGGCACACCTGTATTTGGGGAGTTTCTCCCATTCTTCTCTGCAGATCCTCTCAAGCTCTGTCAGGTTGGATGGGGAGCGTCGCTGCACAGCTATTTTCAGGTCTCTCCAGAGATGTTCAATCAGGTTCAAGTCCGGGCTCTGGCTGGGCCATTCAAGGACATTCAGAGACCTGTCCCGAAGCCACTCCTGCATTGTTCTGGCTGTGTGCTTATGGTCGTTGTCCTGTTGGAAGGTGAACCTTCGCCCCAGTCTGAGGTCCTGAGTGCTCTGGAGCAGGTTTTCTCTGTAATTTGGTCCGGTCATCTTCCCCTCGATCCTGACTAGTCTCCCAGTCCCTGCCTCTGAAAAACATCCCCACAGCATGATGCTACCACCACCATGCTTCACCGTAGGGATGGTGCCAGGTTTCCTCCAGATGTGACGCTTGGCATTCATGCCAAAGAGTTCAATCTTGGTTTCATCAGACCAGAGAATCTTGTTTCTCATGGTCCGAGAGTCCTTTAGGTGCCTTTTGGCTAACTCCAAGCGGGCTGTCGTGCCTTTTACTGAGGAGTGGCTTCGGTCTGGCTACTCAACCATAAAGGCCTGATTGGCAGGTAGCTTAGTGGTTAAGAGCGTTGTGCCAGTAACCGAAAGATCGCTGGTTCTAATCCCCGAGCCGCCTAGATGAAAAATCTGTTGATGTGCCCTTGAGCAAGGCACTTAACCCTAATTGCTCCTGTAAGTCGTCTGCTAAATGACTTAAATGTAAAATTGGTGGAGTGCTGCAGAGATGGTTGTCCTTCTGGAAGGTTCTCCCATCTCCACAGAGGAACTCTGGAGCTCTGTCAGTGACCATCGGGTTCTTGGTCACCTCCCTGAACAAGGCCCTTCTCCCCCGAATGCTCCGTTTGGCCGGGTGGCCAGCTCTAGGAAGAGTCTTGGTGGTTCCAAACTTCTTCCATTTAAGAATGATGGAGGCCACTGTGTTCTTAGGGAACTTCAATACTGCAGAAGGTTTTTGGTACTTTGGTACCCTTTCCCCAGATCTGTGCCTCGACACAATCCTGTCTTGGTGCTCTACGGACAATTCCTTCGACCTCATGGCTTGGTTTTTGCTCTGACATGCACTGTCAACTGTGGGATCTTATATAGACAGGTGTGTGCCTTCCCAAATCATGTCCAATCAATTGAATTTACCACAGGTGGACTCCAATCAAGTTGTAGAGACATCAAGGATGATCAATAGAAACAGGATGCACCTGAGCTCAATTTAGTCTCATAGCAAAGGGTCTGAATACTTTTGTAAATAAGGTATTTCTGTTTTTTATTTTTAATACATTTGCAAACATTTCTTAACCTGTTTTCGCTTTGTCATTATGGGGTACTGTGTGTAGTTTGATGAGGACATTTATTTTATTTAATCAATTTTAGAATAAGGCTGTAACGTAACAAAATGTGGAAAAAGGGAAGGGGTCTGAATACTTTCCGCTGTACATAATACAGTGCCTTCAGAAAGGATTCATACTCCTTGACTTACTCTAAATGTTGTTGTATTACAGCCTAAATTCAAAATGGATTAAATATTTGTATAGCTCACCCATCTACACACAATACCCTGTAATGACAAAGTGAAAACATGTTTTTTGAAATGTTAGCACATTTTTTGAAAATGAAATACAGAAATATCTAATTTACATAAGTATTCACATCCCTGAGTCAATACATGTTAGAATCACCTTTGGAAGCGATTTACAGCTGTGAGTTTTTCTGGGTAAGTCTCTTTAAGAGCTTTGCGTACCTGGATTGTACAATATTTGCACATTATTCTTGAAGAAATTATTCAATCTGTCAAGTTAGATCATTACTAGACTTCCATTTTCAAGTATTGCCATAGATTTTCAAGACGATTTAAGTCAAAACTGTAACTAGGCCACTCAGGAACATTCAATGTCATCTTGGTAAGCAACTTGGTAAGTGTATATTTGGTAAGTGTACCTCTGTTACTGTTTTAAAGTCACCATTGGCCTCATGTTGAAATCCCTGAGCGGTTTCTTTCCTCTCCAACTGAGTTAGGAGAGACGCCTGTATCTTTGTAGTGACTGGGTGTATTGATACATCATCTAAAGTGTAATTAATAACTTCACCATGCTCAAAGGGATATTCAATGTCTGCTTTTTTTAAATTTTCACCCATCTGCCAATAGGTGCCCTTCTTTGCGAGGCGTTGGAAAACCTCCCTGGTCTTTGTGGTTGAATCTGTGCTTGAAATTCACTACTCAATTGAGGGACCTTACAGATAATTGTATGCATATTAACCACTATTATTGAACACAGAATGAGTCTATGCAACCTATGTGACTTGTTAAGCACATTTTTACTCCTTAACTTATTTAGCCTTGCCACAACAAAGGGGTGGAATACTTATAATTAACATAATTCCACTTTGACATTATGGGGTATAGAGTACCACAGTAGAAGTCATAATACCCATAAAACCTAGCGGTCAAACAAGGATATGGTTCCAATCGTTTTTCCACCATTCATTTTTCACATAGAGAATTTTAGAAACACTTAAAATAAGGGCTGTGTTTCGTGTAGGCGTAACCCTGGCGTGACGTTTTGATAACTGTGTAAATCTCTCTCGGACAAGGTGACTTTCATCAATATATTCGCCTGTATTTACTCTTCAAAAATGAAATGCTAATGTGGCTATCATAAAGAGCTACAAATGCCATGATCTGGATGAGACTGCCGAATCGAGGAAAAGGTAAGAATCTCTGGATTAACTATCTAATGTTAGCTAAATGTAGTAATTAATAAATTGGCTAAATCTCTTTAAATTGACAATTCTGTTAACTGTCTTGTGCAAGTTTTAAATTAACACAATACCTGTTAGCAAAGGTGTCAGCTAGAGATGATGTGCAGGGATTTTTAGTCTTGCATTATGTCTACGTTGAAGCTAATTAGCGTTTTCGAATCTGAGAGTAAATGAATCCGCATATATTTGTAAGTCACCTTGTCCGAGAGAGATTTACATGGTTATCAAAACATCACTCCAGGGTAAGCCTACACAAAACACAGCCCTTATTTTAAGTGTTTCTAAAATCCCCTATGGGAAAAATGTATGGTGGAAAAACGATTGGAACCATTTCCCTGTTTGACCGCTAAGTTTTATGGGTATTATGACACCTTCCCTGTGGGGCTGTAATGTGTGCAGGCCAGTGACGAAATCTCAGTTTAATCCATTTTAAATTCAGGCTGTAACAACAACAAAATGTGGAAAAAGTCAAGGGGTGTGAATACTTTCTGATGCCATTTAGCAGACGCTTTTATCAAGCATACATTTTCTTATTTTGAATTGAACCCACAACTCTGGCGTTAGTTAGCGCCATGCTCTACTAACTAAGCCACACGACCATTTGTTGCGAGTATGTCCGATTGTAATTATTTATTATTATTATAACGTGGCCATAACATATTAACGTGCAAGTAACTTACCTTTTATATTGTCCTGTAGATAAACCGACAAGTAGCAGCTCTAGAAAAAGCATCGACTCTAAGACTAATGTTACAAAGGTATTGTTTTTCTTTCTTCTTGCTCTTCTGATGAATTACTGTTATTAGTTTTCACCTTTTTTAGTTTCACATTGTCTGTTTACTTACCTCTATGCTCCAGGGGAGTGGCAAAGTGGTTTGTGCCAAATTTACCGCCCAGTGTCTCAACGAAGATGGTTTGAAGGACCTGATTAAACCGTTTGGGGAAGTTGTGAAAATCATCATGTTCCCTGCTTTGGTAAGAGGACTAGTTGTCTGTTTGTCATGTATCTATTCAAAGACCTAATACAGTCCGATGAAAAAGTTTGGGCACCCCTGACAATTTCCATGATTTCCATTTATAAATAATTGGGTGTTTGGATCAGCAATTTCATTTTGATCTATCAAATAACTGATGGACACAGTAATATTTCAGTAGTGAAATGAGGTTTATTGGATTAACAGAAAATGTGCAATATGCATCAAAACGAAATTAGACAGGTGCATAAATTTGGGCACCCCAACAGAAAAATCACATCAATATTTAGTAGAGCCTCCTTTTGCTAAAATAACAGCCTCTAGACGCTTCCTATAGCCTCTAATGAGTGTCTGGATTCTGGATGAAGGTATTTTGGACCATTCCTCCTTACAAAACATCTCCACTTCAGTTAGGTTTGATGGTTACCGAGCATGGACAGCCCGCTTCAAATCATCCCACAGATTCTCAATGATATTCAGGTCTGGGGACTGGGATGGCCATTCCAGAACATTGTACTTGTTCCTCTGCACAAATGCCTGGGTAGATTTTGAGCAGTGTTCTGGGTCGTTGTCTTGTTGAAATATCCAGCCCCGGCGTAACTTCAACTTTGTGACTGATTCTTCAACATTACTCCCAAGAATCTGCTGATATTGAGTGGAATCCATGCGACCCTCAACTTTAACAGGATTCCCAGTACCGGCACTGGCCACACAGCCCCACAGCATGATGGAACCCCCACCAAATTTTACTGTGGGTAGCAAGTGTTTTTCTTGGAACGCTGTGTTCTTTTGCCGCCATGCATAACGCCCCTTGTTATAACCAAATAACTCAATCTTAGTTTCATCAGTCCACAGCACCTTATTCCAAAATGAAGCTGGCTTGTCCAAATGTGCGTTTGCATACCTCAAGCGACTCTGTTTGTGGCGTGTGTGCAGAAAAGGCTTCTTCCGCATCACTCTCCCATACAGCTTCTCCTTGTGCAAAGTGCGCTGAATTGTTGAACGATGCACAGTGACACCATCTGCAGCAAGATGATGTTGTAGGTCTTTGGAGGTGGTCTGTGGGCTGTTTTTGACCGTTCTCACCATCCTTCGCCTTTGCCTCTCCGATATTTTACTTGGCCTGCCACTTCTGGCCTTAACAAGAACTGTGCCTGTGGTCTTCCATTTCTTCACTATGTTCCTCACAGTGGACACTGACAGCTTACATCTCTGCGATAGCTTTTTGTAGCCTTCCCCTAAACCATAATGTTGAACAATCTTTGTTTTCAGGTCATTTGAGAGTTGTTTTGAGGCCCCCATGTTGCCACTCTTCAGAGGAGAGTCAAAGAGAACAACAACTTGCAATTGGCCACCTTAAATACTTTTTCTCATGATTGGATGCACTTGTCTATGAAGTTCAAGGCTTAATGAGCTCACCAAACCAATTGTGTGTTCCAATTAATCAGTGCTAAGTAGTTACAGGTATTCAAATCAACAGAATGACAAGGGTGCCCAAATTTCTGCATAGCCTCTTTTTTTCACATCTGATTTAATTTCATACAACTTAATATTGCTTCACTAAAAATCTTTGTCTGGACAATACCTCAGTACTCAGCTTTTATTAGAAAATGAATGGCATGCCACTGTGATCATTTTCTGTGATGACAGAGTAAATTGTTATGCAGCCTCAGAGGGGTGCCCAAACTTTTTCATACGACTGTATCTGTGTTTTCAATTCATATGAAATGGGTAAGAAGTCTTGCATTGACTGAATTATAATTTTAAAAAAATCTTACAGTAATGTTCTAATCATAGAAATAGAACCTCCACCCATTATGACCTCATTGACTTGGAATAGGGATTTCCATTCTAGTAATAATGTTTTGATGGTTCTTGTAAACACTGCATCTTCAGGCGTTTGTGGAGATGGGCTCAACTAAGCAGGCCGATGATATTGTGACGTACTACCTCAGTAGCCCAGTGATGGTGAAAGGAGGACAAGTCACCTTCTCTGTCTCTTCAACATTTAATTTCCTGCAGGTACATTTTACAAGATTAATTAATTGACACAATTTTTGTTACATTTGGTTAAAGGGGTAATTGAGGATACGATTTTCCCTAAAACAACCACACACACACACACACACACACACACACACACAGAGTGTTATTCAATGAGTTGAATAAATACATTTATGTCTGTATAGAGTTCCCGGGTGTTGAGCTTTTCCCCTGTGCCTCCTGGTAAAGAGTCTGCCGCATGGAAGAGAGCGTTGCTGGCCGTAGCTAAAGGATTTGGACCTGTGGAGCACTCTCTATTCTTACCTACGCAGGTATTAAACAGCATTTTGCTTTCAACTGTTTTGGTCTGCGTTATAGTATACTATAATTTGCTTACAGTGTGTTCTGTCCTCGTAGGCATTTGTGGAAATGACAAATGCACTGGATGCACAGAATCTGGTTGGACACCATGCGTCCAAATACCTGAAAATAGATGGGATGCATATTAAAGTGGCCTTCTCATCAGAGTATAATACACTTCGGTAAGTTGATGCGTTCCCGTTGTGCTATTACCTTTTGTTTTGCATGCAAACATGCATTGATTAGGGCTTCTGAGTTCAGACTGTCAGACACTGTAGATGTCACTGTTATAACCACTGTATTAAAAGGGAAACAGTTAATTTAAACTCTGTAAAAGCCAGAAAACATGGGAATAAAAGTGTTGTCTGTGAACTGTCTTTCCATCCCATCATGCAGGACCATGTCTGAGAGGAAGTCTTCGGACAGGAAGTCTTCAGACCGGAGCAGGAAGTCTTCAGACAGATGTAAGAGGAAGAGAACCCCGAGCCCCAAAAGGTGGTCCCTCAGCCCCAGGAGAGATTCCCCAAACTACTCAAAGAGGAGGAAGAGGAGGAGGAAGAGGATGAGGAGGAGGATGAGGAGTAGAGAGAGGAAAAGCAACTGTCTTAAAGATGGAGTGAAATCAAACGATGGGGGTAAAAGCAGGCCAAGGTCCCCCAGAAAACAGAGCTCCAGCCGGTCCTCCAGAAGCCCTCGCTCCCATACTAAAGAGAGGGTCTCCAGTGAGAAGACCCCAGGTTCTTGTAAAACAGACCCCAAGAAGGACAAGGTATCTCCCACTTCCACATCCACTCGCTCACAACCTCCCACCAAGGATAAGACCCCATCCCAGTCCTCCAATGTGATGGAGAAGTCCGAAGAGGCTGTCGACAAGACTGACCAGAGCAAGCAAGAAACTGAGACCCAGGACAGCCAGGAGAATGGAGCCATGGAGGGGGTGGAGGTGATTGGAGAGGACGGCGACATGGAGGGGGTGGCAGTGTATGGGGAGGAGAACTCTGACATGGGAGAAGAGGGAGAGGAAGAGGAGGAGGAAGAGGGAGAGGAGGAAGAGGAGGGAGAGGAGGAAGAGGAGGGAGAGGAGGAAGAGGAGGTAGGGGAGGGAGAGGAGGAGGAGGGGGAGGGAGAGGAGGAGGAGGAAGAGGGAGGGGAGGTAGGGGAGGAAGAGGGAGGGGAGGAAGAGGTAGGGGAGGAAGAGGAGGAAGGGGTAGGGGAGGAAGAGGAGGAAGGGGTAGGGGAGGAAGAGGAGGAAGAGGTAGGGGAGGAGGAGGAAGAGGGAGAGGAGGAAGAGGGAGGGGCGGTAGGGGAGGAAGAGGTAGGGGCGGTAGGGAAGGAAGAGGTAGGGGAGGAAGAGGAGGAAGGGGTAGGGGAGGAAGAGGTAGGGGAGGAGGAGGGAGAGGAGGAAGAGGTAGGGGCGGTAGGGGAGGAAGAGGTAGGGGCGGTAGGGGAGGAAGAGGGAGGGGAGGTAGAGGAGGAAGAGGGAGAGGAGGTAGGGGAGGAAGAGGTAGGGGCGGTAGGGGAGGAAGAGGTAGGGGAGGAAGAGGGAGGGGAGGAAGAGGTAGGGGAGGAGGAAGAGGGAGGGGAGGAAGAGGGAGAGGAGGTAGGGGAGGAAGCGGTAGGGGAGACATGTGGAGAGAAACAGCAGGAGAGTGCTGAGGACTTGATCCAAGAGCTCTCAGCTACTCGGTCAGAACAGGGGAAAGAGCTCTCAGCTACCGGGTCAGAACAGTTCTTTAAGACTAAAGAGAAGGACGAGAAGACTAAAGAGAAGGACGAGAAGACTAAAGAGAAGGACGAGAAGACTAAAGAGAAGGACGAGAAGACTAAAGAGAAGGACGAGAAGACTAAAGAGAAGGACGAGAAGACTAAAGAGAAGGACGAGAAGACTAAAGAGAAGGACGAGAAGACTAAAGAGAAGAACGAGAAGACTAAAGAGAAGACGGCACGACAAGTAGACTCTGAACAGTGTAGTAAACAATCGCCTGAGCCAGCCAAACACTGTGACAAGGAGGACAGAGGAGCGTCTCCAGTGAATACTGACAAATCCTCTAACTGTGAAGTCCAAAAGGATGCCCCTGTCCCTGCTGCTGAGGAAGAGAAGCGGGCCTGTAGCACCGAGGATAATGTAGAAACCAAGATGGAGGATAATGTGGAAACAGGACCAGATTCCATGAAGACTGGTATGGAGTCATCATTCCAGCCCAACAACCCAGTGGGTAAGTGTTTTGATGTGATTTATAGCCTCACTGCACTCTCATGGTAGCCTGGTCCCAGATCTGTTTGTGCTCTTGTTAACCCCGTTGCTGTCATTGGCATGACAATTCCATAAAGAGTTGGCAAGAGAGTAGAATCAGACTGGCACCCAGGCTACTGTCTTGGCTCCTTTCAAGAATCATTACTAAATGACCTTTGACCTTTTTAGACTTGTCTGGTACACTTTCATCAGTGAAACAACTGTTATTTGTTTGCTTTGAAAACACTACCAAGTTGTGCAGCAATGAACCGTAGTAAGAAGCATTCTCTTTATGAAGAACAGTACTATGTTTTCTAACGTCCTATATGTGTTTGTTACAGGAAGGGAATTCATTAAACCTGTCATGGGCTACTTCTGCAACCTGTGTAAAGTCATCTATGTCACTGAGGACGAAGCAAAGAGCCAGCACTGCAGCAGCCTCTGTCACTATCAGAAGTTTATGGTAAAGCACCAGAATCCTGTTCAGTCTCATCAGTATCATCTCACTTGAGTTTTCTATGCTTCTTTACCATAGGCATAGAGACACTGCTCTTTTATATAGTCCCTATTACCAAATCATGTACAGTTGAAGTCGAAGGTTTACATACACTTAGGTTGGAGTCATTAAAACTCGTTTTGCAACCACTCCACAAATTTCTTGTTAACAAACTATAGTTTTGGCAAGTCGGTTGGGACATCTACTTTGTGCATGACACAAGTAATTTTTCCAACAATTGTTTACAGACAGATTATTTCACTTATAATTCACTGTATCACAATTCCAGTGGGTCAGAAGTGTGCATACACTAAGTTGACTGTGCCTTTAAACAGCTTGGAAAATTCCAGAAAATGATGTCATGGCTTTAGAAGCTTTTGATAGGCTAATTGACATCATTTGAGTCAATTTGAGGTGTACCTGTGGATGTATTTCAAGGCCTACCTTCAAACTCAGCTTGATATCATGGGAAAATCAAAAGAAATCAGCCAAGACCTCCACAAATTGTAGACCTCCACAAGACTGGGTCATCCTTGGGAGCAATTTCCAAACACCTGAAGGTACCACGTTCATCTGTACAAACAATAGTACGCAAGTATAAACACCATGGGACCACGCAGCCGTCATACCGCTCAGGAAGGAGATGCGTTCTGTCTCCTAGAGATTAACGTACTTTGGTGCGAAAAGTGCAAATCAATCCCAGAACAACAGCAAAGGACCTTGTGAAGATGCTGGAGGAAACAGGTACAAAGGTATCTATATCCACAGTAAAACGAGTCCTATATCGACATAACCTGAAAGGCCGCTCAGCAAGGAAGAAGCCACTGCTCCAAAACCGCCATAAAAAAGCCAGACTACGGTTTGCAACTGCACATGGGGACAAAGATCGTACTTTTTGAAAAAATGTCCTCTGGTCTGATGAAACAAAAATAGAACTGTTTGGCCATAATGACCATCGTTATGTTTGGAGGAAAAAGGGGGGCTTGCAAGCCGAAGAACACCATCCCAACCGTGAAGCACAGGGGTGGCAGCTTCATGTTGTGGGTGTGCTTTGCTGCAGGATGGACTGGTGCACTTCACAAAATAGATGGCATCATGAGGAAGGAAAATTATGTGGATATATTGAAGCAACATCTCAAGACATCATTCAGGAAGTTAAAGCTTGGTTGCAAATGGGTCTTCCAAATGGACAATGACCTCAAGCATGCTTCCAAATTTGTGGCAAAATGGCTTAAGGACAACAAAGTCAAGGTATTGGAGTGGCCATCATAAAGCCCTGACCTCAATCCTAAAGAAAATCTGTGTCCAGAACTGAAAAAGTGTGTGCGAGCAAGGAGGCCTACAAACCTGACTCAGTTACACCAGCTCTGTCAGGAGGAATGGGCCAAAATTCACCCAACTTATTGTGGGAAGCTTGTGGAAGGCTACACGACAGGTTTGACCCAAGTTAAACAATTTAAAGACAATGCTACCAAATACTAATTGAGTGTATGTCAACTTCTGACCCACTGGGAATGTGATGAAATAAATAAAAGCTGAAATAAGTCATTCTCTCTACAATTATTCTGACATTTCACATTTTAAAAATAAAGTGGTGATCCTAACTGACCTAAAACAGGGAATTTGTACTAGGATTAAATGTCAGGAATTGCGAGAGAACTGAGTTTAAATGTAGTTGGCTAAAGTGTATGTAAACTTCCGACTTCCAACTGTAAATCACAGGGGTGTAGGTTTGAAAAAGTATGATCATGGAGGGGAAAGAGTGGGTGTATCTATTCATTACATTATTCAACCACCATCTCTGTGCAGTTGTTTTGCAGTGTACATTACATGTTTTACCTGTATGATTTGTGTTGTCTCACAGGAATATTCAAGTAAAGACACAGCCTCCAGCTAAAAGATGTCCGTCTCTGGAGGAAGTTGACAAGATGACGGTCTTTAGGCCCAATTTAACGGGGAGTGTACAAGTGCACACTTCCGGAGGAGGGTGGAGAATCAGGGGCCATATTACGCTCAGAAGAAGACCACAGGTTTACCTGCTCCACGAGGGGCTCTTTGTGAAACTCATCCTAGAACAATAAATGGGATTGCAGATTACGTTAATCTGTATTCGTTTATATGAACAAATGTACAGCACCTACCTACATATATTGGGATTTTTGTGTGTGTTTAAAATAGCTCAGATCTACTTTCTGTAACTTGATTTGTTTATCCTGTTCTTGGAATTAAAACTATTTGGTTTTTCTAGCTTGTTATTTTGTTTTCAAGGTGAGTTGAAATAGAACTTCATTCCCAAAAGATTGTTAATAAACATGCATTAATTATTGCATTTTTGTCATTTAACATAATTCAAGCAAGATAACATTCACCGCATTCTATACTGAACAAAAATATAAACGCAACATGCAACAATTTGAACGATTTTACTGAGTTACAGTTCATATAAGGAAATCAGTCAATTTAAATAAATGTATTAGGCCCTAATCTATGGATTTCACATGATTGGGCAGGGGCCCACCCACTTTGGAGCCAAGCCCACCACTGTGGACTCAGACCCAGCCAATCAGAATTAGTTTTCCCCCACAAAAGGGCTTTATTACAGACAGAAATACTCCTGTTTCATCAGCTGTCCAGGTGGCTCGTCTCAGACTATCCTGCAGGTGAAGAAGCC
Source organism: Coregonus clupeaformis (assembly GCF_020615455.1). Classification (NCBI taxonomy): domain Eukaryota; kingdom Metazoa; phylum Chordata; class Actinopteri; order Salmoniformes; family Salmonidae; genus Coregonus; species Coregonus clupeaformis. The sequence goes on from NC_059193.1 coordinate 15,288,369, forward strand.
GGATGTCACCATGAGAGTTCTTTATTCCTGTCTGCGCGATGAACTGAGAACCCAGCTGGCTGTATGGACTTGGACAGTATATCCCGAGAGAGCCATGATTCTGAGAAACAGAGTATGTTACAGTCCCTGATGTCTCTCTGGAAGGAGATCCTCGCCCTGAGCTCGTCTACTTTATTGTCCAGAGTAATATACTTGGAAGCAGTGGATGGTGTGCCCACCTCCTGAGTCGGACTAGAAGTCCTCTCCGAATACCTCTTCTCCGCCGGCGGTGACTTGGAGCAGCCTCTGGGATAAGTTCAATTGCCCTGGTGGGTACGAACAAAGGATCCAATTCGGGAAAGTCGTATTCCTGGTCGTAATGCTGGTGATTTAACCGCCGCTCTGATATCCAAAAGTTATTTCCGGCTGTATGTATTAACACAAAAAACTTTCTGGGCTAATAATGTAAGAAATAATTCACACACACAAAAAAAAAATACTGCAAAGTTGCTTAGGAGCTAGAAGCAGAGCTGCCATGTCTGTCAGCGCCATCTTGCATGTGGAGGTCCTGGGCTGGCTTGGTTACACGTGGTCTGCGGTTGTGAGGCTGGTTGGACGTACTGCCAAATTCTCTAAAACGACATTGGAGGCAGCTTATGGTAGAGAAATTAACATTCAATTCTCTAGCAACAGCACTGGTGGACATTCCTGCAGTCAGCATGCCAATTGCACGCTCGCTCAAAACTTAAGATGTCTGAGCATTGTGTTGCGTGACAAAACTGCACATTTTAGAGTGGCCTTTTATTGTCCCCAGAACAAGGTGCACCTGTGTAATGATCATGCTGTTTAATCAGCTTCTTGATATGCCACACCTGTCAGGTGGATGGATTATCTTGGCAAAGGAAAAATGCTCACTAACAGGGATGTAATCCAATTTGTGCACAACATTTTTGAGAAATAAGCTTTTTGTGCGTTTTTATATTTTTGTTCAGTATAGTTTGCTCTAGGTTCAGGATAGTAACCAATGATGTATATAAACCCTGGATGACTGATGCTATGTATTGGCCAATGAGAAGCTTTGGCACTCCCCAGAAGGAGCAGTCCTCCATTGGCATGAATGGAATTCTACAGTATTTCAATTAAATGTTTCAAGGACATTTCTTTAATTAATTAGTTGTTTTTTTTGTAGTAACAATTGGTAGAGCATGGCGCTTGTAACGCCAGGGTAGTGGGTTCGATCCCCGGGACCACCCATACCTAAAAATGTATGCACACATGACTGTAAGTCGCTTTGGATAAAAGCGTCTGCTAAATGGCATATTATTATTATTAGTAGTAGTAGTACTTTCTACAAATTATACTTGAAGGAAAATGTTGATTTCATTTTTATGTTTAGCTCACATATAATTTAAAAGTATTCAGATGTCTGTAATAGAAAAACATGGCAAAAACAAATGTAGACATTAATAAATGCATTTCTATAGCTTCCAAAATATTTTTTACAATGGCGGCTTCAAAACAGCGCCCCCTGTCAGTAATCTAGTGTATCCATAATTCATTGATTGTAACCATAAAAACAATTTGTGCAGCTGGGTCCCAGCTTGCAGAACCAAGCCACCCGAGTGTGGTCAGAAATACAATCCACCAGATGCATATGCGTTTTGTTTTTCTGGTTGTCTAGGCCGGATTTTCTGTACTTGACACACTTGCTTGGCTTTTCAACTAACTAAAAGCTAGCTAGTTGGAGTCTGTGTGTCTACTTCCGTTTGTACCACTGCACGGTAAAGCAACGCGTGAGTTGAAAATATTGAATGCATGCGGAACACAGAACGCATCGCAGCCTAGTACGGAATCCCCAACGTAGCGTTACGGAATCCCCAACGTAGCGTTACGGACTGCTCCATTGACAATGAATGACTTCCGCCGGAACGCAGAGTTGAACACATCTGGTGGACATGAGGCGTGAGCATATTTAGACTTAGATAGACATCGCATCATTGTATCTGTCCCATTATGGGATCTGTGAGAGCACAGGCAGCGCCATGGTCGTCACTAGTTACCACAAAGTCATAATTATGGCATAAAACCCCACGCCTATTTCTGTAATTTATCTTCTTAAAATTAGATTTTAAACCTAACCACACTGCTAACCTCATGCCTAACCCTAATCTTAAATGGCGAAGGTGCATAAAGATGGAGGAATTCAGATATGATGTCATCGTTTGAGTTGAGTGCTATACACATAATTGTTTAACTATGGCGTGCAACATGATTCAATGTGCCTATTAATCAGCACAACCGACTTTTTCGTTTTTTAAAATTGCCGCCATCTTGGAGCTAGAATTGGGATCTTGTACACTGTGCTAATACCGATACAATAAAGAGTAACGGAGAGCACTGTACACTATGGCGAACTTTTAGCAAATGAGGCGTTTGTGATAAGTACATGGGGGCCACCTTCGCTATTAAGACCAAAAATAAAATAAAAATATGATATAGCCAATTTGAACTTTGTGGTTGTGGTAACTAGTGACAACCCAGCGCCATTGAGCCTTCTCCATTTTGAAGTAGTCAATTTTCTTCTACAACTTATATTTGTTGGCAAACAACTGTGTTGTTTGAACAGGTATAAAGCCAAGGTTGGCGATTTTCGCCCAACTGCAGTTATGGAATGTTTGCTCACGTCACGATGATCCCTCCTTTGTTACCTGGATGGAATTATGTGATCCTTCCTTAACCCATAGGAAGTCCCACCCAGTAGACTACTTAACATTTTTGAAAATTCTCAATACTCCGAGTCGATAGCTGCGATCCAGTCATGCTATTTTTTACCCCGTCAGCCCTGGCACTAGCCACTTTCCCTCAGGGAATACACGTCGAAACCAGATGCAGTTTTATTGCAATCTTAAGGGGTGGTCCAATTCACAACAGTTTCCCCCTCGGCCATCTATTTAGCTCAAGGGCTATATGACCCACAATTCAATGTAAACTGTAGTGGCATGTCAAACACCGGCGGCAACGTAGTGTCAAATTTAATCAAGACGCTGAATTTTTCAGCATGTGAGACAAAATTACAACGCTAGCTTTCTAAAAATATATATAGATGACATTGATTTTATCCGTGGCAAATGGGAATATGACTCTCAAAGTGGCTCAGACTCATAGCTAGCTAGCGTCATAAACATATTTTGGGGAATTCTGAAATGTATTGGAATATATGACCAAACTATAAAACTAGATAGTCAGCTATGGGTAACTGTAGCTAGCTATATGACAGGTGTGCTAGCTACGTTAGCTTGGTAGGTACGTCAATAGCTTTAGGTTGGTTGTTTTTAGGCTCAACTTCAAGATTTCCACCAAGGACGTTACCTCTCCGATCATCACTCTCCCTCGCTTGGGCAACTACCTGACAGGAGTGCTAGCTAGGTACGTTAGCTTGCTAGGTACATCAATAGTGTTGGGGTTTGTTTTCTAATAATTGGAGTGCTAGCTAGGTACGTTAGCTTGCTAGGTACATCAATAGTGTTGGGATTTGTTTTCTAATAATTGGATTTAAGTGATGAATAGCTTATAAGGAATGCATTAATGAGGAGCATAGGTTTGTACTATACTGATATAAATTGTTTCACATAACAGGCTGTGATTCATGTGTGGAACGTTAGGGGAAGGACAGATAAGACTTGTATTTCATACAGATACGAACACCGCCTCTTTGTTGTCTGTGAACCGTTGTCTGTGAACCGTCCTTGGATGTAGGAACGTACAGTCTTTTGGGTGCTGACTCTACAGGTTGTTATGATAGCAACTTATGCCTGGGAACGGTGGAGCGCCAAGGGGTGGGACCAACCCGTGCGCCAACGGATTGGCTGAGTAAAGTCTAAACCACACTCAGTCCTTTACTCTGATTGGCCAACAGAAGAGGTGGGAACTCTCTGTCAGAGTATTTGAGAAAGAACCTGTAAACAATGGTTTAGTTCTCTGAGTGCCCTGCGAGGTATTTCAGTGGACCCGTATATATGAACCTTCATACTTATCATACATACATTTTGCATATACTAAATTAAGCTTGGATTGAAGATCTCTTGATTCTTATTCCAATACCAGATTTGAATTCCGCAATTTCTAACAATAGCTTTAGGTTGGTTGTGAGACAGGTAGCTTAGTGGTTAAGAGCGGTGTACCAGTAACCGAAAGGTCGCTGGTTTTAATCCACGAGCCGACTAGTTGAAAAATATGTCGATGTGCCCTTGAGCAAGGCACTTAACCCTAATTGCTCCTGTAAATCACTCTGGATAAGAGCGTCTGCTAAATGACTAAAAATGTAAAATGTTGTTTTTAGGCTCAACTTCAAGATTTCCACCAAGGACATTGCCTCTCCAATTATCACTCTCCCTCGCTTGGGCAATGGACATTTAAGGTACACTCGGATGTGACAATGTAAAACATAATTTGAGGGCAGAGGGCTGTCTACTTTGCGTTTGGACCGCAACCGATATTCACGTAATAATAAGGATTTTCCCTCGACCACGCCCACAAATTGGGGAAAACAAACATTCTTTCCCCTTGACCCTGTTGGTGAAACCATACAGGAGAGGAAGTACAGAACCAACGACGCTAGACGGAGAGGAATATGTTTAAGCAAAAGGCAGTTTATTAAACACAGAGATAGCTGGTATCTGCTCAAGCTACATGCATGGACCCATTTCAGTTGCCTCTTATGGAGACAGTTGAAAAGGGATCAAAAACAGAGTTTTCAGCATTACTTTATACAATGCAACACAAAGGAAGGGGTCCTTCTTCTAGTCCCTTGATTGGTTCCGGAGGCGTAGGAGGCGGGTCTGCTCTGTCCAGAGTAGAAGCCCCATTTTGTGCACGGCAGAGTCCTCTGCCCTAGGCACCCGACCAGTAGAAAGAAGTGCAGTGTGTGTGTGTGCGTAACTCGTGAGGCATGAGGATGAGTGTGCGTATGCATGGAGATGTGTGTGTGAATGTGTGTATGTTCTCAAAGGAAAGTCTCGTGGGGAGCAACCAGATTGTGGCCTGTGGCGTGGGAGTTGTCCTTGAGAAGATATTGGCTCTGTCCATTGTTCTTGCATAGGAACAGCATTGACTGAAAACAAGCTCCTAACATTAAAATGGGTCATGCACAAGATTTTAGTCAGACCAAGCTATAACATTTTAATATTTACTACGACAACCCCCAGTGTAAAAGAGCCAACTTCGTAGTCGATTTTTTTGTTATACAGAAATAACAAAACATGCCGAAAAGCCGCTGTGTTGTTCAATGTACATGTAACCAGGTAAAAAATCCTGACCTACGGTTCGCAATGATCCCACTTTGGAAATAGAGCCTGCGAGAAGAGCCCTGTGGCTTCAGGGTATTCCATGTGGGGACCTGGTGTCCAAGTAGGCTACACGTAGCTATGTGTGTGGAAAACATTTAGTCACAGGAAATACATTTAACTTGTTTAGTATAGTCCGTTTGTAACTCCACTTACTACCTGTAGCTGTGTAGTCCATTTGTTTGTGTTGTTGGTTTTGGCTAGCTTAATGTTCCGGTTGGTAGCTAGCTACCTAGCACTCACTCATGTGGCTGCTAGCACCACCATGAAAAAGGGTATGAGGGGAAGCCCTACAATATTACGTTTTTCTAAGTAGCGAGGACGCTCGGGAGCAGGCAATGCTGAAAAGTAATCTTTAGATACTTTGTACTTTTCTTAAATATAGTTTTGCAATTGACTAAAACAATAAAATTGCGGTTGAAAAAGGGTCACGTTTGTGCTGTGAGCCAATGGGGTAACCTAGGTAACCACATGTAGCTTTCCCTACAGACGGCCTGGGCCGTGACATTCTATGTAATACCAACTGGGACTATGGCGCTGCCCATTTCTAAAACAACCTTTTGGCCACTAGAGTCCTCTATCTATCTCTATGGGTGCGGCGTCTGTCTCCATGGTAAACAAACATGGCGGTGTCTGGTGAGTGGGAAATAGTTTTCGTAAATGTGTAGACAAGTTGTGAATGGTAAATGTCTATGGTTATTAATCGCATGTCATAATGTAATAAAGGTGAAATAAAAAATAAAATGTGGATATGATTTGAGCTTTCAAGATAATTGACTTGAGTAGGCTACTGTAAGCATGGGAGAAGTGACGTTATCTACTAACTAGCTAGCTAGCCAATTAGCCAGCTATGCTAGTCAGCTAACGTTAGCTAGCTACAGTAGCGTTCTATCATGAACAGCAGCAGCATGTTGATAGATTTTTCTATCTGTGATGTTGATGTTCAAGCAAGTGTGCCAATCAGACATTTAGGAAATACATCACTGTAAGCCTGTAGATAATTTATGATTTAGAAGAAGAATTATTTAACTGCTGATTTGTCTCATTCTTGCAGGAAAACATCCAATTGTATCCTTTGTTTTTGCTGTAATGTAGAATCTGTATCAACTGCATTTAATAGCTAGCTAGCTAACGTTAACGTCAGCTATGTCTTTAGCTAGCTTCTGTGGCAGTTAACGTTAGTGTACACCAAAATGGCAATCTATTCCTAATATAGTGCACTACTTTTGACCTGAGCCCTATGGGTCCTGGTCAGAAGTAGTGTACTATAGGGAATAGGGTGCCGATTTGGGACACAATATGAGGGACGTCAAAGCCAAGGTTCAGACTGCTGCACAGTCACTATGGAAGCTCTAGTCTAGAGGAGGGTTTCTCACCCTTTTTGTGATAGCAAATTCATCAGCGACCTCCTCATAACTCGAATGCCATAAAAATAAAAAATAGCATACAAGGAGTTTTATGCGGGACGAACCAAGTCTCGAGCTCTGGGAAGGAACATTTTTAAAGGCCCACCTCTTGGCATCGAGAGAAAATGTGGCCGTTTTCAAGGTAATATCCTGCAATTCTACACATTATGCCGTGAGACAGAGGGAAAACATTTCAGTTTTAAAGCTAGAGACCTTCATTGAAACAATAACAAAGCGGGGACCCCGCCCCTGTTTTGGGTAAAAAGCTGAGGGATGGGCCTGGAGAAATGTAACCACTCTCAAATTAATAGACAGAGCTATGGGATGCAAGGACTGACCATCCATGATATAACAATTATAGTTTAACCAATGTTTTGAGGCTATAAAGTGTTTGTTTACGTTTACATTGTTTACAGAGTAAAACAAACTATTTTGGGTTCTGATTGGGTACAACAGTTGAACTAAGCTCATGAGGCATTTATAAGTTATGTTCTTCAATAATCTATTGGTATGTCATGGTATACCATACCAAAAATGCATGTAGCAACTAAGGATTCTAGCTTTAAATCTACAGTGCATTTATGTTTATTTTTATTTTTTATGGGTGGAATACATGAAGTATTAAGTTAAAAAATGTAAAATTGTTGTAGCACTGGATACCAATATCTATGAGCCTCCCAGGCCCATTCTGCCCAGGGTTAAGAACATACCATTGTAGATGAATAAGATTCCATTGGATTGTATTGCACCCTCTTAACTTATTCCATGGATCCCTTTGCCAAAATTAGGTTAATCTGTTGTTAGAAATGTTCATTAAAACAATTCAATGTGGCCCTGGTCTAGAGCACACAGTAACATGTTGCTTACATGGAAAAGTTGGCTCTGTCCATGTTTAACTAGTAAGAAATAGATGTCATTGTTGTAAAAAAAAAAAAACAGAGTGTGCTTAATTTGCTATCATCAAATATTCAATTATTTTGTTGTATTTAATTATTTTATATTATGTGAATTTCCCCAATGTGGGCAGTTTGTTACTACAGTTACAAGCTCACATGTTCACCACGTACACTCAAATCAAAATGTAGCTAGGTGTCTTCTACAAGTTGTCTCCTAACCAGTGATGGACATATTATTCCCAGATTCCATGTGGGTTTTGAGCTGTGTTAGTTTTAACAGGACGTGCAACCTCATGTCCCCCTCGAGCTATTGAGTTCAACGTGATAATCGACAGGAGTGATTGACAAAACCGTGTTGCGTTTCTCTTTCTGTTGGTGACCCCCGTATCAAAATGCAACATTCCAAAATGTAGCTGACTGTCTTCTGCAGGTGGTTCTCTAACCGGTGATGTTAAATTATATCCAGCTTCCATGTGTTTTTTGAGTTGTGGTAGTTTCAACAGCGCATACAACCTGATTTCCCCCCCTAATCGATACAACAGGGTTTCTGGTGCGTGTGCGGTTTTTAAGGTGCTCGTAAAAAAAATAAAAAATAAAGTTATATGATTATTACCATTGTTGCACATTTATGTGTAGATAGTACATTTTATGTTTAGGTTTTCAATATGTCACAAACTGTTTCTGCGTGTTGGTTATTTGGACACGTTAAAACAGTGTTTTTATCTAAATGTCTTGTCAACAGGAAGCAGCGACAGCATCGTCTTCAACTGAAGTTTTAGGAATATAAATGGAACTTTCATAATTCATTTCCTATGGTATTGGACTTAATCAGGTAAAAACGGCTGAATTGGTCAAAAAAATGTGCTGTGATTGATGTTGATGATATAGGCTACCAGAATCACTGAAACGGGTTTACCCTACCTACTCATATCAGAGCCCCTTGGTTATATCATCTGCCAGTGGGCTACCATTTGGAAGTCTGAGATATGACCTTAACAACACAGCTCAGTTGTCCTCCACACCACTGCAGGTCCTGTTCTACCTCAACGGCTGGTATTTTGCTGCCTACTTCCTTGCTGAGGGTCTGATGTTTGTTTACAAAGGTTTGTAGTCTACTCAAATGGTCACACAAGAGACATAAACTAATGTTTAATCAATCACTCACTGCCTGATGTTTTGCACACCCAGTATCAGGCAAAAAATAAAATATTGATTTCTAAATATGCCTTTCTACAGGATTGTTGCTACCATACCCACCGGCTAGTCTCACGTTGGACCTTGTGCTACTACTTGTTTTCCTTGGCCTGGAGTCCCTCCGAATATTTTACGGTTTGTGTTTCGTTAAACTGTATTGTGGGCAGCTTCTGCATCATCACATGTGTTCATTAAAATAAGATTCTTCACATTATGTAGCCTACATTGTTGTGTGCTTTATCACTTGTCGTATTTGTTGCCTTTATGGCATCTGGTAGTTCTATTTGGCACCTACCGTTAGGCTTATGCATTATGTCCTTCCTTGTGATCATGTGCTAACGTTTTTTCCATCCACACTTGTCCCAGGTTGGAAGGGGAACTTAACAGAGCGTTCTCTGGCCATGTCAGTGAGTGTGCTGGTCCTGGTGCCGTGCACCGTGCTGTCTGTGTACTACTTGATGCTGCAGACCTTCGTCCTGCGCCTGGAGTTCATCCTTAATGCTGTGTTACTCTGCTTCTACAGTCTGGAGATGCTGCTGGGAATCATGTCCATATCTGCTTTCTCCAGGTAGGAGAAACATGGCATAGCCTGGGTACCAGTCTCTTTCTCCTGGTAGGAGAAACACGGCATAGCCTGGGTACCAGTCTCTTTCTCCAGGTAGGAGAAACACGGAATAGCCTGGGTACCAGTCTCTTTCTCCAGGTAGGAGAAACACGGCATAGCCTGGGTACCAGTCTCTTTCTCCTGGTAGGAGAAACATGACATGACAGTAGCCTGGGTACCAGTCTCTTTCTCCTCTCTTGCCATCTCCTTATGGAATTTACATTTAAAGGGTTGGCAAGAGAACATAAACAAACTGGCACCCAGGCTATGCATGACATGCTCTTCTGTCTGGACTGGGGAGATTCCTTGGTTTTAGGCCTCATCAATTGTTGATTATTGATCAATTAATTTGTATTTATTTGTATTTAACCTTTATTTAACTACGCAAGTCAGTTAAGAACAAATTCTTATATACAATTACATAATGAATGTATTATGCTTTGCTCTGAAACTGTGACCTTGCATAATGTTTCACTGTAAAGGTCCTATATAAGTAATGCTGGATGTGAACTTGCATAACATTTCACTGTAAAGGTCCTATATCAGTGATGCTGGATGTGACTTGATGTGCTCAGTGACCCTGCTCAGTGTTTCATGCTCATCAGTTTTTCCTCCATTTTGCTTGTCAGGTCAAAGGTGTACTAAAGAAGATGAATGCTGTAGTGTTCCACATCGTTTCAAGAGGAATGAAGAATGGATTGTTCTGTGAACATATTTTAATCCCACATGTTGCAGTTTGAGTGTTTTTAAATGATCTGTTAATGGCTTAATATTTATTTATGTTTTTGTAGTGATGAAATGTCACCTTTTTAACTTGTTTTTGTATCAACTGTCAATCTTGTGTTACTAGCAACACTAATGGAATTGTCTTATGAGGGTATTCCATGTGCTGTACCTGATAATGGAATATATTTGTATGGTTTTGGGGGGGGGATTCAGAATTCTGTATTTAATGATTTACTTAATTAAAACAAGCCCTCATTCATTCACCATAGGACTTTATTCCTCAAGAATAATTTATATTTCGGATTTGCTGAATCCCACCAGCAGCCTATGGTTAAACCCTGATCCTAATTTCATTGAACACGGCTTTTGACCAAATGTGTGTTGTTGAGCATTCTGAAGCAAAGATGATAAATTATTGTCAGTCTGCAGAGAGATGGGCAATTATCATTATTATTATAATAATAATTGTGTTACATTTAGCAGTGAAGACATTGAATGAAACGTTTAGCCTAATTACAATGCACAATCAATCTGAAGGGGTGGAGCGTTCATGCTCATCAGCAAATGTGGCCGAATACGACATGAGGATGCATACGCAATAAACCGTGAATAGGGGAGCGAAGGGAGGGGGGGACCCGGGCAGGCGCTGCTATCAGCGAAAGGATCCAGTGTGCCGGAACAGAAGGAGCAGTCTTCTCCATCCCCTATAGATATAAAATGATCTTTCTCTCTAAGACGTATCAGCGGACTTGCCAGTAGCCTAGTAATTTTTTAGTTCTATAATACGATATCATACAGTCCACGATATTAGATTAGTAATCGGCGGGGGTTATAATGCTACCGTCTTCATCATCGGGGCTGGTGCAGATGGAAGGATGTGGGACGGAGGCGAGAGATACCCAGAAAATGCAGGTAATGGATGCTCTTCTGTTACATGTATTTTAGACCTTTGTCAATGATTACAGAAGTAACATAGTAGACATAACGAGGTCAAGGTTACATGTTTTATTTTCCCCCTGCACATTATTCTTAGGCGTAGATAGGCTATGCTGCGAGAAATCAAAGGGCCGACCCCTCCCAAAATCTCGCTATTGCCATTGATAGGAAAGCCCGGTGTCGTCGAGATTTTGGCAGTTAAACTAATAATGATTGGATCTCAGTTGAACAAACCAGATTAGAGGTTTGGTTATTTGGTGCATCGTATTAGATTGTATATGTCATTTTGACACCTTTTTTATTTCAGTACTACCTAATTTGTTGTTTCTAGAAATGCAATAATCTATTCACTATAAATCTATGCACACATACATTTATTACATTAGGCCTTGACTAAAAGGTCCCACCAAGTAGCCCTATTTCTTAAACCTTTGCATATTTTTAAATATCTATAAAGAAAATGTTATTTCAAGCATGATTACACAGTGGGCCTATTTAAAACAGTGGTGCTACTACTGTTTATTTATTTTTAATCTGTAGCAGAAAGTGGGTGAAACTGGGACAATAGGCTAATCAAGGCCATTTCTGATCAGAACGTCCCTGGCAGAGCTAGGGGCCTTGCAGAAATACACAGATGTTAGGGAAGAGCTTCCTTTGGCTGTTATAGAATAATTGGTAAGGAAATCTAGGTCTATCCTGCCTTAACGGATAATGACCCAATATAGGCCACATACTACCTATTGAATGTACTCTGAATTGTAGAAGTACCATTGTTTTCCATCTACACTATTACCAATATCTCAGAGGAACTCCGTATACTCTGACCACCCATTACTAAGTGGCATATATAAACCATGTAGAAGCCTCTCCCTTGTCTGTCCAACAAACTGAAACTATAGCGAGATATTCCTACAGCAGATCACAGGAGTCCCATGTGGCTCAGTTGGTAGAGCACAGCGCTTGCAACGCCAGGGTTGTGTGTTCAATTCCCATGGCGGGACCAGTATGAAAATGTATGCACTCACTACTGTAAGTTGCTCTGGATAACAGTGTCTGCTAAATGACTAAAATGTTTTTTGGAACAGTGTGTTGACAGAAGGAAAGTCTCATGGTCTAGTGAGTCCAGTACCCTACAACAATGAAGGACCAAGGATTACTGTAATCAATTAACTACACTTAAATGGATTGTGCATGGAGATCTATTTGTGTTAGTTTATTTGTGACCTGCATATGATTGTAGAACGTGACCCCATTCATTCCTGTTCCTCAGTGCAAGAGACTGACTGAAGAGAGAGATGAAGCAGAGAGCCAGCTGAAACACATCAAGAGAGGTGAGTCCCAGAGAGTGACACACAGACATTTTACACTAGTGTTACAAACATGACCCTTCTTCACACCTCTCTACACACCCCTCTGGTGATGACAGCTTCTCCAAGCTGGCTCCTAAAGGGGTGTGTTTAAGAAGGTATCCCAGTTTCCATGACTACTCAGAGCCTCAGCCAACCATAGTCATGGATTTGTGTATTGGTGACCCTGCCCAGTTCTTCCTAGCAACATGTAATAACATACTACAGTAGCTCCATTAACAATTGATTTGGTAAGGAACGAGGTTACAGGGTTGAGTGCTGGAGCGCTGACAGACTGCCTGATATCATTATGCGAGGTAAGAAAGACAATAATCATTCAACATTCACAGCTACAGTATACTGTAGGTTTAAAGTTCAGTGTAACATTAGCATGACAAGGTTGTTGTCGTCCTACTTACTCACAGCTTTCAGCTAGCTGTCTTTGGGAATGTTGAATTATAGGATACGTCATCAGCATTTTGTTCAAATGGTTGGCTGGATCAATACAAGTCAAGTTCCTGAAATGCTTCTGCTTGACACTTTTGTAGGATAGGTGAATCATGCTAGTGTTTACCTTTTGAAGTGCAGCGTCAAATCATTTTGCAGTTCTTACATGACCTCATCAAGTTAGACGTGTGTCTCTCTCCTCAACCAAGCTGGAGCCAATTCTGCTGACCAGTTTCAGCTTCACAGACGGACGGTCTTTAAACAGAGAAATAACCTATTTTGTTTGCTGGCCTTTAACCTAAACGATAGATAATTAAAGAAAGGTTGCCCTGAATTGTGACTGTAGACTCCTAGACACCATAGGAGTCTTCAGCCAGGGCAAAAATAAAGAATGTGTTATTAGGCCTCCTTTAGCTCAGTTGGTAGAGCATGGCGCTTGCAAACGCCAGGGTTGTGGGTTCGATTCCCATGGGGGGGGCCAGTATGAAAAATGTATGCACTCACTAAACTGTAAGTCGCTCTGCATAAGAGCGTCTCCTAGCTGACTAAACATGTAATAATGACCAGGTCTTATTATAATCGGTGGACTGTGTCTCTCCTCTGTCCCCTGCTGTGGTTGTCATTCATTCATCTCTCTGGGGAGGAACACAGACACCACGCCAACACCTCATGTTATTTCACTGCATTATTCAAATCCTCAGTTATGAATGATTCATTACTAGAGAATGAGAGGGGCTACTCCTGTGTTCTATTGTGGCCCTTCACTCAGAGTGATACTGTATATTTTATAGCTACATTATACTCAAGTCAATATAGGGAAATAAGCTTTTAAAATATAATTTCAAGTTGACTTGCACTTAATATTAGTAACTACAATGTATCATACAATTACCATTGGCTATATAATCTCTGAAGATGAAGATAGCTTATTTTCTATAATGCTGAAATCCTGAAATGATAAGACTATAGCTATTTGCTTTGCTAGGACCAAAAGATGGCTGATTACATTCAAACAACAATAATACTTCCAAGACCTCATCGCTGACAAACAAGCAGACTCAGGCCTGCAGCGTTGATACTGTACTTCTTTGACGCAGTGAGCCAGCGAGCCAGCATGACGCTGCAAATGTCCCTGCTGATTGGCCTAGCTTAGCTCCTCTCCCTCCTGACAGCGGTAAATGCTTGGTCTCTGTTGGGGAAACAGAAAGCAGGCTTATATTTCCCCTACAATACAGTGACTAGGATAAGATTCTGCTGCCTCTGTAGAGGAATTCTGAGTAAGTCTCTGCCTGCGTCCCAAATTACACCCTATTCCCAGGGCCCTGATCAAATGTAGTGCACTATGTAGGGAATAGGGTGTCATTCTCTGGTCAAAAGTAGTGCACTATGTAGGGAATAGGGTGCCATTCTCTGGTCAAAAGTAGTGCACTATGTAGGGAATAGGGTGCCATTCTCTGGTCAAAAGTAGTGCACTATGTAGGGAATAGGGTGCCATTTGGGACGCAAACACTGACTTCCTCGGAGCTCCTCTACAGAGAACGACACCATGTTAAAGGCAGGTTTTTGGGGACAGCATTCAGCTCATGGAGCATTTAAGCGTAGAGTAGTTATTGACCTAGAATCTCTACAACAAGACAGACACACAGCCCTCCAGCTCTGCTCTTTCACTAGTCTCATTACAGAAAATACTGTACATGTGGAGATCCACTATCCAGGGAGTCCGAGAGGACTAGTTTAACTGTGGGGCAGCTATAGAGATCAGCCTGTCATCATGTGTGTGTGTGAACTGCAGACCTTTCCTACTGCTCCCAAGCGTGATAACAAGCACAATCACCTATCCCCTTTCCCAGAATTCTCACTGACTCATGCATGCTCAGTGTCAGACACCAGGGTTAGGATTGACCTACTTCTTTATAAACATGGTGTAATCAAGCTGTGGATAATATGCAGAGGCATGTGTGTTCAGAAGGCGTTAAAGCAAATGAATGAATAAGCATTAAAAAAAATTATATTGCGTTAAGATTTTGTGTTTTTGCAACGGAACAATATAGCACATGAATAAACACAGTGGATGCTTCGGCAGAACACAGAGGACAGGAGGAGTTTAGCAGACTAGGCTGTTGTACCCCTAGTTGGATGGGTGTCACGGTGAAACAGATGAAACCAGATTCTCCCTTGAGGGGCCAGTTTGGAGGCTAGAGGTACTGTAGTAGTATACACACTATATACTAAGATGTGTAGGGAGCATTTCAATAGTTAACCAATGATGGCCATCTTGGGTGTTCTGGGTGTGCCAATAGGTAATGAGTATGTGCATATGGGAGAATGATTGCACCTCTTTTCCTGACAACAGCAGCACCCAATCTAATTTGTTAGCGAAAAATTCTAAGATCATTTAAAGTACTGTAGCCTATGTTTTGCAACAGAAATACTGGCACAAATTCAGGATAAGCTTACATTTTCAATGGAACCACATGGGCCTTAGTTAATCTGATTTGGAGTATTTAGTAGCTAGAGGAAATACTAATGAATTCCAATGAAAAAAGAGCCGGAGCCTTCCTGGTCTCCAATGCAACATGATCTGGCTCCATCAGCATGTCACATGGACCCTGCTACTGTTCTGTCTGTCGCCAGAGTGGAACTGAATATCTCAATAAGGAGAAGGAGAAATAGAGTGAAACTGAATATCTCAATAGGGAGAAGGAGAAATAGAGTGGAACTGAATATCTCAATAAGGAGAAGGAGAAATAGAGTGAAACTGAATATCTCAATAGGGAGAAGGAGAAATAGAGTGAAACTGAATATCTCAATAGGGAGAAGGAGAAATAGAGTGAAACTGAATAGCTCAATAAGGAGAAGGAGAAATAGAGTGAAACTGAATATCTCAATAGGGAGAAGGAGAAATAGAGTGAAACTGAATAGCTCAATAATTCAGTCATTCATTCATTTATTCAGTCATTCATTCAGTCATTCATTCATTTATTCAGTCATTCATTTATTCAGTCAGTCATTCATTCAGTCATTCAGTCATTCATTCAGTCATTCAGTCATTCATTCATTTATTCATTCATTCAGTCATTCATTCAGTCAGTCATTCATTTAGTCAGTCATTCTTTCAGTCATTCATTCATTCAGTCATTCATCCATTTATTCAGTCAGTCATTCATTCAGTCATTCATTCATTTGTTTATTCTGTCATTAATTAATTCATTCAGTCATTAATTAATTCAGTTATTCATTCATTTATTCATCAGTCAGTCATTCATTCATTTATTCAGTCAGTCATTCAGTAATTCATTCAGTCATTCATTCATTTATTCAGTCATTCATTCATTCATTTATTCCGTCAGTCATTCGGTCAGTCATTCATTCATTTATTCAGTCAGTCATTCGTTCAGTCAGTCAGTCATTCATTAATTCATTCATTTATTCAGTCAGTCATTCATTCATTTAGTCATTCAGTCATTCATTCAGTCATTCATTCATTTATTCAGTCATTCACCCATTCATTCTTTCATTCATTCATTCATTCATTCATTCATTCATTTATTCAGTCAGTCAGTCATTCATTCTTTAAAATATGAGTCAAATCATACCATAAAACAATAAAACTACCTGTTTTTTGTATTCCAGTTTCCCAAATGGTGATCGAGGAGGTGAGCGTCCTACAGACTCAGCTGGAGATAGAGAAATCCTGCAGAGAGAATGCTGAGGCCCTTGCCACCAAGGTAAGAGCCTGACACTGCTTGACTTAGTAGTTAACACCCTGGGCCCTGCCAGGTGGAGGTGATTCAAATCAATGTTGGTCATTTTTACATGCTTGTGTGCATAATGTTTATTTCCATAAGCCTCTGATGTGTAGGTTACAGTACATACATATCTTACAATATTACAAACAGACAACATGCTAAATCAGTGTATGTTGCTGTGTGCTATTGGCCTCTGTTGTCAGCTTTATACCATCTGTCTTTATCACATATAATCCAGTGTGTGTTGTTTGTCCCCCAGTTGAACAGTGAGAACAGGAAGCTGAAGTATCTGAGCCTGTCGTCTCGACCCTGTCTGGATGAGATGCTGCCTAGCATTACAGACTGCATTCCTCTGGAAGAGGAGACAGACATACAGGACACCAGCCCTGACCCGTACAGCCAGTACCAACAGCAGGTTAAAGGTAGCTACCAGACCCATACACAGACAGTACCAGGTAGCTATCAGACCCGTACACAGACAGTACCAGGTAGCTACCAGACCCGTACACAGACAGTACCAGGTAGCTATCAGACCCGTACACAGACAGTACCAGGTAGCTACCAGACCCGTACACAGACAGACACACAGGACACCAGCCCTGACCCGTACAGCCAGTACCAACAGCAGGTCAACGCTATATCAAATCCTTTGTCTTGACAGGGTTATGGACTGACTGCAATGAAATGATGTTGTTCCTGTACAGCATATTAAGATTCACCTTTCTGTTGTTTTTTTCTAATGGTCTTTCTAGTAGCAAGATAAAACATGTTAAAATGTCCAAATGTTAGAGTAATAGAGCTATATGTCAGAATATTAGAAGTAGCGAAGAGATGTCATCACGTAGTGTCACACAGGAAACCTCTTTATTCCGCTCCAGAGCTCCAGGAGACAGTGAGCAGTCTGCTGGAGGAGAAGAAGAGGCTTGCCTGTCAGCTTCAGGAGCAGCAGAGACAGGTTGAAGAGCTAACAGCCCTGGTGAGTACCAACTACCAGGCCTGGTAATCAGTAACTCACAGGAGGACTGTCTGTTTTGGGTGGGATTCTGAGGGCTGGCGAGAGGACTTGTGTTATATTATGTAAGCATGAATGCAGAATATCTGTCTAGTTTTTTCATAGTTTTGATATGTACACTGATCAAAAATATAAACGACTTACTGTTCATATAAAGAAATCAGTCAACTGAAATACAGTGGGGGAAAAAAAGTATTTAGTCAGCCACCAATTGTGCAAGTTCTCCCACTTAAAAAGATGAGAGAGGCCTGTAATTTTCATCATAGGTACACGTCAACTATGACAGACAAAATGAGAGAAAAAAAATCCAGAAAATCACATTGTAGGATTTTTAATGAATTTATTTGCAAATTATGGTGGAAAATAAGTATTTGGTCAATAACAAAAGTTTCTCAATACTTTGTTATATACAGTGGGGGAAAACAGTATTTAGTCAGCCACCAATTGTGCAAGTTCTCCCACTTAAAAAGATGAGAGAGGCCTGCAATTTTCATCATAGGTACACATCAACTATGACAGACAAATTGAGAAAAGAAAATCCAGAAAATCACATTGTAGGATTTTTTATGAATTTATTTGCAAATTATGGTGGAAAATAAGTATTTGGTCACCTACAAACAAGCAAGATTTCTGGCTCTCACAGACCTGTAACTTCTTCTTTAAGAGGCTCCTCTGTCCTCCACTCGTTACCTGTATTAATGGCACCTGTTTGAACTTGTTATCAGTATAAAATACACCTGTCCACAACCTCAAACAGTCACACTCCAAACTCCACTATGGCCAAGACCAAAGAGCTGTCAAAGGACACCAGAAACAAAATTGTAGACCTGCACCAGGCTGGGAAGACTGAATCTGCAATAGGTAAGCAGCTTGGTTTGAAGAAATCAACTGTGGGAGCAATTATTAGGAAATGGAAGACATACAAGACCACTGATAATCTCCCTCGATCTGGGGCTCCACGCAAGATCTCACCCCGTGGGGTCAAAATGATCACAAGAACGGTGAGCAAAAATCCCAGAACCACACGGGGGGACCTAGTGAATGACCTGCAGAGAGCTGGGACCAAAGTAACAAAGCCTACCATCAGTAACACACTACGCAGCCAGGGACTCAAATCCTGCAGTGCCAGACGTGTCCCCCTGCTTAAGCCAGTGCCCGTCTGAAGTTTGCTAGAGTGCATTTGGATGATCCAGAAGAGGATTGGGAGAATGTCATATGGTCAGATGAAACCAAAATATAACTTTTTGGTAAAAACTCAACTCGTCGTGTTTGGAGGAAAAAGAATGCTGAGTTGCATCCAAAGAACACCATACCTACTGTGAAGCATGGGGGTGGAAACATCATGCTTTGGGGCTGTTTTTCTGCGAAGGGACCAGGACGACTGATCCGTGTAAAGGAAAGAATGAATGGGGCCATGTATCATGAGATTTTGAGTGAAAACCTCCTTCCATCAGCAAGGGCATTGAAGATGAAACGTGGCTGGGTCTTTCAGCATGACAATGATCCCAAACACACCGCCCGGGCAACGAAGGAGTGGCTTTGTAAGAAGCATTTCAAGGTCCTGGAGTGGCCTAGCCAGTCTCCAGATCTCAATCCCATAGAAAATCTTTGGAGGGAGTTGAAAGTCCGTGTTGCCCAGCGACAGCCCCAAAACATCACTGCTCTAGAGGAGAACTGCATGGAGGAATGGGCCAAAATACCAGCAACAGTGTGTGAAAACCTTGTGAAGACTTACAGAAAACGTTTGACCTGTGTCATTGCCAACAAAGGGTATATAACAAAGTATTGAGAAACTTTTGTTATTGACCAAATACTTATTTTCCACCATAATTTGCAAATAAATTCATTAAAAATCCTACAATGTGATTTTCTGGGAAAAAAATTCTCATTTTGTCTGTCATGGTTGACGTGTACCTATGATGAAAATTACAGGCCTCTCTCATCTTTTTAAGTGGGAGAACTTGCACAATTGGTGGCTGACTAAATACTTTTTTTCCCCACTGTACCCTTTGTTGGCAATGACACAGGTCAAACGTTTTCTGTAAGTCTTCACAAGGTTTTCACACACTGTTGCTGGTATTTTGGCCT
This sequence comes from Coregonus clupeaformis, assembly GCF_020615455.1. Lineage (NCBI taxonomy): Eukaryota > Metazoa > Chordata > Actinopteri > Salmoniformes > Salmonidae > Coregonus > Coregonus clupeaformis. Next base: position 15,308,094 of record NC_059193.1, read on the forward strand.
ATTCCTCCATGCAGATCCATGTATATTCATTAGGCCTTAATCTATGGATTTCACATGACTGGGAATACAGATATGCATCTGTTGGTCACAGATACCTTTAAAAAAAGGTAGGGGAGTGCATCATAAAACCAGTCAGTATCTGGTGTGACCACCATTTTGCCTCATGCAGCGCGACACATCTCCTTCGCATAGAGTTGACTGGGCTGTTGATTGTGGCCTGTGGAATGTTGTCCCACGTCGCTGTGCGACGTTGCTGGATATTGGCAGGAACTGGAACACGCTGTCGTACACGTCGATCCAGAGCATCCCAAACATGCCCAATGGGTGACATGTCTGGTGAGTATGCAGGCCATTGAAGACCTGGGACATTTTCAGCTTCCAGAAATTGTGTACAGATCCTTGCGACATGGGGCTGTGCATTATCATGCTGAAACATGAGGTGATGGTGGCGGATGAATGGCACGACAATGGGCCTCAGGATCTCATCACGGTATCTCTGTGCATTCAAATTGCCATCGATAAAATGCAATTCTGTTCGTTGTTCATAGCTTATTCTGACAGTTTGTGCAGAAATCCTTCGGTTGTGCAAACTCACAGTTTCATCAGCTGTCGGGGTGGCTCGTCTCAGACCATCCCGCAGGTGACGAAGCCGGATGTGGAGGTCCTGGGCTGGCATGATTACACAAGGTCTGTGGTTATGAGGCCGGTTGGATGTACTGCCAAATTCTCTAAAACGACGTTGGAGGCAGCTTATGGCAGAGAAATTAACATTGAAATATCTGGCAACAGCTCTGGTGGACATTCCTGCAGTCAGGATGCTAATTGCACGCTCCCTCAACTTGAGACATCTGTGGCATTGTGTTGTGTGACAAAACTGCACATTTTAGAGTTGGCCTTTTATTGTCCCCAGCACAAGGAGCACCTGTGTAATGATCATGCTGTTTAATCAGCTTCTTGATATGCCACACCTGTCAGGTGGATGGATTATCTTGGCAAAGTAGAAATGCTCACTAACAGGGATGTAAACTAATTTGTGCACAAAATCTGAGAGAAATAAGCTTTATGTGCGTATGGACAATTTCTGGGATGTATTATTTCAGCACATGAAACATGGGACCAACACTTTACATGTTGCGTTTCTATTTTTTGTTCAGTGTAATTATATTCTCAGTCACGTTGAAGCACCATAAAACCTTGGCTGTTTATGTTTTACCAGCCTTTCACCTCTGTTCTAAATGTTTTTTTGTAGGCTGAGAAGGAGCAGGCTGAAATGAAGGAGCTTCGCAAAACCATCGAGCAGCAAAGCAAGATCATCAAGAGGTTCAATAGAGGTGATTTACATGACAGTCTACCCACTACCCACTGTGTTCATATCAATAGAGGTGAGTTACATGACAGTCTACCCACTACCCACTGTGCTCATATCAATAGAGGTGAGTTACATGACAGTCTACCCACTACCCACTGTGTTCATATCAATAGAGGTGAGTTACATGACAGTCTACCCACTACCCACTGTGTTCATATCAATAGAGGTGAGTTACATGACAGTCTACCCACTACCCACTGTGTTCATATCAATAGAGGTGAGTTACATGACAGTCTACCCACTACCCACTGTGTTCATATGTTTCTGGTTGGCTACTGTTCATCATATGTACTGCAGAATGTATAGACCAGGGGAAAATGGTACAGGAGTCATCGGGACAGTTACATTTATACCAGTAGTACTGTATATAGAGAGATGCGTCTGTGAGGTGCTGCCACCAGGGCTATACTAATCTCATGTCATCTGTCTATGAGGTAATACATGTGGGTGTGTGTGGCTGGCTGTGCATCTGGCAGCTGGCTGTCTTCCCGGAAAGACCCTCCCTCCCAACCCACATGAACACACACACACACAGAGACACACACACCCTGCTCACCCTCCTTAATCATCTGTCGAGGGCATGCTACTGCTCCACAATATTCCCTTCAGAGACATCATCATGGTAGAGAGGGGGCTGCACCACAGATGCCCCTCTTCTTTCTCCACTGCTGTTACTGTATTACAGTGGTCTGTAAACAGGTTTGGGCTTTCAATTAGACCATCCTCCCTGACCATCTCTCTCTCTCTCTCTCTCTCTTCATCTCTCTCTCATCTCCATCTCTCTCTCTCTCTCTCTCTCCATCTCTCTCTCTCCATCTCTCTCTCTCTCTCTTCAGTGTCTGTGATGGCTACTACAGAGTATGAGGAGATGAAGGAGCAGCTGGATTTGGAGCAGAGCCTGAGGGTGAAGGCTGAGACGTATGCCCACGAGGTAGACAGACAGACAGGCAGACAGACAGGCAGGCAGGGGAAGACTCATATCAGACATGATGACTGGGATAATGGCAGTGTACTGTATGAAGTCTTAAAGCACCATGTTAATTAATCACTTGTACAAATGTTTGTTGTCATTCTCTAAGTGTGATAGCTAACATCTCCAAATGTTCTCTGAGAATATGGTTGTCAGGGGTGCTGAAGGTGGGTGTGGTGAATGAATCAAGCGCAGGAGGCAGAGGTACAGTCCAAAAGACTTTAGTGCAATATCCACAAGAGAAAAGCACATAATAGCCCGAAGGCGAAAATCACGGCGCACACAGGCGTCAAATAAACGGTGCACAAACAAACCTCTCCAAAACACTGGAGGGAGGAACAAAGCTCCAACACGAAAACAGAATGGGCAATCACACACAAACACAGACACACACCAACGAGAACTAAATAGAACACTAACGAGGACTAACTAGACACAGGTGTACAACATCAAGACAAAACCAAACGAACATGAAACATAGATCGGTGGCAGCTAGTACTCCGGGGACGACGACCGCCGAAGCCTGCCCGAACCAGGAGGAGGAGCAGCCTCGGCCGAAACCGTGACAGTACCCCCCCCTTGACGCGCGGCTCCAGCCGTGCGCCGACCCCGGCCTCGGGGACGACGCGGAGCAGGGCGCGCGGGATGGTCCCGGTGGAACTCCGACAGGAGAGATGGGTCTAGGATGTCCCTCCGCGGCACCCAGCACCGCTCCTCCGGATCCGTACCCCTCCCACTCCACGAGATACTGGAGACCCCCCATCCGGCGTCTGGAGTCCAAGATGGACCGAACGGTGTACGCCGGAGCCCCCTCGATGTCCAATGGGGGCGGAGGAGTCTCTCCTATCTCATTGTCCTGGAGTGGACCAGCTACCACCGGCCTGAGAAGAGACACATGGAACGAGGGGTTAATATTCTTATATTCAACAGGTAGATGTAACTTATAACACACCCTCGTTCAATCTTCTCAGGACTTTAAAGGGCCCCACAAACCGCCGACCCAGCTTCCGGCAGGGCAGGCGGAGGGGTAGGTTTCTGGTAGAGAGCCAGACTCGATCTCCGGGTGCGTACACCGGCCCCTCACTGCGGTGGAGATCGGCGCTCGCCTTGTGACGAAGGCGGCCCGCTGCAGGTGGACGTGGGCAGCGTTCCACGTCTCTTCCGAGCGCCTCATCCAATCATCCACCGCAGGGGCCCTCGATCTGGCTCTGCTGCCACGGTGCCAGAACCGGCTGGTAACCTAATACACATTGGAAAGGGGTTAGGTTGGTAGAGGAGTGGCGGAGAGAGTTCTGGGCCATCTCGGCCCAGGGAATGTAACGCGCCCACTCCTCAGGCCGGTCCTGGCAATACGACCTCAGAAACCTACCCACATCCTGGTTGACACGTTCTACCTGCCCGTTACTCTCCGGGTGGTACCCCGAGGTAAGGCTAACCGAGACCCCCAAACGCTCCATAAACGCTCTCCACACCCGGGAGGTAAACTGGGGGCCTCGATCAGACACTATATCCTCGGGGACCCCGTAATGCCGGAAGACGTGGGTAAATAGGGCCTCAGCGGTCTGTAGGGCAGTAGGAAGACCCGACATAGGGAGAAGACGACAGGCCTTAGAGAACCGGTCCACAACGACCAGGATGGTGGTATTCCCCTGAGAGAGGGGAAGGTCTGTTACAAAATCCACCGAGAGGTGGGACCATGGTCGTTGTGGAACGGGTAGGGGCTGTAACTTACCCCTGGGCAGATGTCGGGCGCCTTACACTGGGCGCACACCGAGCAGGAGGAGACGTAAACCCTCACATCCCTAGCCAAAGTAGGCCACCAGTATTTAGTGCTAAGGCAATGCACTTTCCGGCCAATATCCGGATGTCCAGAGGAGGGTGACGTGTGAGCCCAGTAAATGAGTCGATCCCGAATCTCGAGCGGAGCATCCTCCGACCCTCAGGACATTGTGGAGGGCTGGGGTCGAGTGCACGCACGCTCGCTCGATCTCGGCATCGACCTCCCACACCACCGGTGCCACAAGGCAAGACTCCGGTAGTATGGGAGTAGGCTCAACGGACCTCTCCCTCCGTGTCATACCGCCGGGACAGTGCATCTGCCTTACCATTCTGGGACCCAGGGATGTACGTGATTTTAAATACGAACCTGGTGAGAAACATACTCCATCGAGCCTGGCGAGGGTTCAGTCTCCTCGCTGCCCGGATGTACTCCAGGTTCCGATGGTCAGTCAAAATGAGGAAAGGGTGTTGAGCCCCCTCAAGCCAATGCCTCCACACCTTAAGGGCTTGAACTACAGCTAACAGCTCCCTGTCCCCAACGTCATAGTTACGCTCCGCCGGGCTGAGCTTTTTGGAGTAAAAAGCACAGGGGCGGAGTTTAGGTGGCGAGCCGGACCGTTGAGAGAGAACGGCCCCTATACCAGCCTCAGACGCGTCCACCTCAACCTGAAAGGGAATTGTGGGATCCGGATGCGCCAGCACCGGAGCCGACGTAAACAGGTCCTTCAGTCTCCTAAAGGCCCTGTCCGCATCAGCTGACCACTGCAGGCGCACCGGACCCCCTTTCAGAAGGGACGTGATGGGAGCTGCCACCTGTCCAAAACCCCGGATAAACCTCCGGTAGTAATTCGCAAAGCCCAAGAACTGCTGCACCTCTTTTACAGTGGTTGGAGTTTGCCAATTACGCACAGCGGACACACGATCCACCTCCATTCTCACCTCTGACGCGGACAACCGATACCCCAAAAAGGAGACCGACTCCTGGAAAAACAGACATTTCTCTGCCTTGACATATAGGTCGTGCTCCAACAGCCTCCTCAATACACGTCGCACCAGGGTTACATGCTCGGCTCGGGTAGACGAGTACACCAGAATATCATCAATGTACACGACCACCCCTTGTCCCTGCATATCCCGGAAAATGTCGTCTACGAAGGATTGGAAGACTGATGGAGCATTCATCAACCCATATGGCATGACAAGATACTCGAAATGACCTGACGTGGTACTAAACGCTGTTTTCCATTCATCGCCCTCCCTAATGCGCACCAAGTTATACGCGCTCCTGAGATCCAATTTTGTGAAAAGCCGCGCTCCATGCAATGACTCCGTCATGGTCGCAATCAGAGGGAGTGGATAACTGTATTTCACAGTAATCTGATTGAGACCACGGTAATCAATGCACGGGCGCAACCCTCCATCTTTCTTTTTCACAAAAAAGAAACTCGAAGAGGCGGGGGAAGTGGAAGGCCGAATGTATCCCTGTCTCAAAGATTCGGCTATGTACGTCTCCATAGCTTTTCTCTCCTCTTGAGACAAAGGATACACATGGCTCCGTGGGAGCGCTGCTCCTGCCTGGAGATCAATCGCACAATCCCCCTGTCTATGGGGAGGCAACTGCGTCGCCCTAGTCTTGCTAAACACGAGAGCTAAATCCCCATATTCAGGCGGAATGTGCAGTGTGGGCACTTGGTTTGGACTTTCCACCGAAGTCGCCCCCATGGAAACACCCAGACATCGCCCCTTACACTGAGCAGACCACCCATCGAGAGCCCTCTGTTGCCACGAAATAGCAGGGTTATGGGTGCTTAACCAGGGAATTCCCAGCACCACTGGGTACGCAGGAGAGTCGATCAGATACAGCTGTATAGTCTCTTCATGACCCCCCTGCGCACACATCCTAAGTGGCGCTGTGACCTCCCTGATCAACCCCGACCCCAACGGGCGGCTATCTAAGGCATGAACGGGAAAAGGTTTGTCAACAGGTAGGAGAGGGATCCCTAACTCTAAACAAAACTTTCGATCAACAAAATTCCCAGCTGCGCCTGAATCTACTAGCGCCTTATGCTGGGAATGAGGTGCGACCTGTGGAAAACCAACAGGTATACAAAAGTGCGCAACAGAAAGCTCTGGGTAAGTGGGGCGTCTACTCACCTGGGAGGCCCCCCCAGTGCGTGGCCTGTTGTCTTCTCCCCGGAGAACCCTCCCCAGCACCTGGCCGCAGTGTGCCCTCCACGACCGCACTTGGTGCAGGAGACAGGCCCCCTCGGGCTCTTCCTCCTCCGTTCTCTAGCGCCGGCACCCCCGAGCTCCATAGGGCTCGGCTCGGAGGTGCCGGAGGGCGGAATGGACGGACCCCCCTCGGGACGTCCACGGTGGCCAGCAGGGTGTCTAAACGGATGGACATATCGACCAACTGGTCGAAAGTCAGATGGGTATCCCTGCAGGCCAACTCCCGTTGAACGTCCTCCCGGAGGCTACACCGAAAATGGTCGATGAGAGCCCGTTCATTCCACCCTGCATCCGCCGCTAGAGTCCGGTACTCCAAAGCAAACGCCTGTGCGCTCCTCCTCCCCTGTCTTAAGTGGACTAGCCGCCAGAGGTGTGGACTCGAGTCATGTGACTTGGACTCGAGTCAGACTCGAGTCATGAATTTGATGACTTCAGACTCGACTCGACAAAATGTACAAAGACTTGCAACTCGACTTGGACTTTAACATCAATGACTCGTGACTTGACTTGGACTTGCGCCTTATGACTCGAGAAGACTTGCTACAAGGACTTGTAATGACTTGCAAAGGCTTGCTAAGAGGACTTGAAATGACTCGAAACTAAAATGTAGGACTTTGGACTCGACTTGAGACTTGATGGCTTTGACTTTTGACTCGACTTGGGACTTGCCTCATCTTTGACTCGACTTGACTCGGGACTCGAGGGCAAAGACTTGAGACTTACTTGTGACTTGCATAACAATGACTTTGTCCCACCTCTGCTAGCCGCTCCCCCGCCGCTTTGCCCTCAGGTGGATGGTCAAACACGGCCTTGAAGCGGCGGGAGAACTCGGCGTAGGAGATGGTGTTGGCGTCCATCTTCCTCCACTCAGCGTTAGCCCACTCCAACGCCTTACCGGTGAGACAGGAGATGAGGGCGGAAACGCTCTCGTGTCCCGAGGGCGCCGGGTGTACGGTGGCAAGGTAGAGTTCCACTTGTAACAGGAACCCCTGACACCCGGCAGCGGTGCCGTCGTATGCCCTCGGGAGCGAGAGCCGAATCCCACTGGGTTCCGGTAGTTGGACGTGCGGGCTGACCGATGGTGATGGTGCGGTAGGTGGGGGTGTGGGTACCCCGCTGGTCTCCCCATCTATGGAGGGTGTTCATCACTCGGTCCAGGGCGTGCCCGATTTGGTTGATACGATCCTCCTGACCACGAAGGCGCTCCTCCATGATCTGAGTGGGTACGGGTGCTCCTGCTGATTCCATAAGATGGTGTGTGATTCTGTCAGGGGTGCTGAAGGTGGGTGTGGTGAATGAATCAAGCGCAGGAGGCAGAGGTACAGTCCAAAAGACTTTAGTGCAATATCCACAAGAGAAAAGCACATAATAGCCCGAAGGCGAAAATCACGGCGCACACAGGCGTCAAATAAACGGCGCACAAACATGTGCAAACAAACCTCTCCAAAACACTGGAGGGAGGAACAAAGCTCCAACACGAAAACAGAATGGGCAATCACACACAAACACAGACACACACAACGAGAACTAAATAGAACACTAACGAGGACTAACTAGACACAGGTGTACAACATCAAGACAAAACCAAACGAACATGAAACATAGATCGGTGGCAGCTAGTACTCCGGGGACGACGACCGCCGAAGCCTGCCCGAACCAGGAGGAGGAGCAGCCTCGGCCGAAACCGTGACAATGGTATTTTATTACCTTCATTGTTATTTATTACTAATGTTCAAATTAGTCTTAAATAAACAATTACCTATATTCTCACTTCTAATTAATTATTAATAATAATTTTGTGTTGAGGAATGGTGCGTATAGATTTTCCTGAATGCATGTTTACTGACCTCCAATAGCAGAAACCCTCCAGATCTGGTCCTAGTCTGGGGACTGGCAGCAGCAGCAATACTAGTCCTAGTCTGGGGACTGACAGCAGCACTAGTCCTGGTCTGGGGACTGAGCATCAGCACTAGTCCTGGTCTGGGGACTGAGCAGCAGCACTAGACCTGGTCTGGGGACTGACAGCAGCACTAGTCCTGGTCTAGGGACTGAGCAGCAGCACTAGTCCTGGTCTGGGGACTGAGCAGCAGCACTAGTCCTGGTCTGGGGACTGAGCAGCAGCACTAGTCCTGGTCTGGGGACTGAGCAGCAGAAGCACAGACTCAGCACTGCTTTGAAGGACACACATATGCTTGGGGGAACCACAGCCACAGTAGTTGGGTGTACTGTTATCTGTTACGCTGCTTGGCCTGAGGCTGGAGAGGGAGTCGGGGTTCTCTGGAGAATGCAGGCTGTGGTTATTGTAGACCATTTAGATAAAAACAATGCCTGCTTACTTACTGCTTCATGCTACAGTCTAATGCTTCCATATCCTGCTTCATGCTACAGTCTAATGCTTCCATATCTGGAGAACCTGGGTCTTGTGTTTTAAAACACCTGATCGTTCCCTCAGTCCCTCCTCTGCTTCCCTCCTTTTCTCTTTCCTTCCTTCCCTCCTTCATTAATTCTCTCATCCTTCCTTCCCTCCTTCATTCCTTCTCTCCCCTCCGACAGATGTTGGTGAAGCAGAAAGAGGCTAACAGACAGAGTATGATCCTGCTGCAGAACGCTGACCCCAGCCTTCAGCTCATCAAGGCTCTGGAGGACGTGGCTAATGTTACCAAGACTCTGGAGCATGAGAGACTGCTGCATCACCAGAAGGTAGGTAGATAGATAGATATACAGTATATATCTAATGTTACCAAGCCTGTGGAGCAGGAGAGACTTGGGTGGGTGGGTGGGTAGGTAGGTGGGTGGGTGGGTGGGTGGGTGGGTGGGTGGGTGGGTGGGTAGGTAGGTAGGTAGGTAGGTAGGTGTGTGTGTGTGTGGGTGGGTGGGTGGGTGGGTGGTAGGTAGGTAGGTAGGTAGGTAGGTGGGTAGATAGGTGGGTAGATCTGACTACCTCACAAGACTACTATGGTTATAGGTAGCATCACCAGAAGGTAGGCCTCACAGTCCCAGTGTGACTGCTAGATAGATACAGTATATATATCTGTGGTCTGACTACCCTCACTGGTTTACCACGCAGCAGCTACTGGGCTCCAGCTGTGGCCAAACCTGCGAAGTCATCACCTCTCAGATCTCCACCCCCAGTACCCACAACACATGACAAGGGGCTGTGATGGGCGTTTGTTTAAAGCTGTCCAGCCCACAGGATTCCTCCCTAATTAAACTGGCAGTGGTTTGGTTTGTCCTGAATCAAGTGATCATAAGTTACCATCTTCCCCTCTGACAGTATATTATATTTTCCTACAGAAAAGACAGACAGACAGACAGACAGACAGACAGCAGGCTACATTACAGACAGACAGACAGACAGACAGATCTAGCTTCTGTAACTGATCTTTCTGAGTACCATGTAGACAAGCTGATCATTCTTAGGACCAGGGAGACAATCTGATCCCACTATTTCTACTCCCTGCTCTCTGCCAGACTGCTGAGGCTGTCTGTTTTAGTGTGCCGCAGAGCTTTGCTCCAAAATGCCCATCCTTGGCAAGGGAGAGGAGAGGGTGTGTTGTTTCAGAAGAACAAGGAGGATACAACAGGAGGGCTTCAGTCAAATCAATATGTTTAATCACAAGGGCCTTCTCTTACACAGCACTTCACAACGTTGTAGAGTGAACATTAACACACTCCTATATGGTCTTGCCTTGTGGTGCTTGGAATTTAGAGACCAAAACATATATACTGAACAAACATTTGACCACAACATGCAACAAATTCAAAGATTTACTGAGTTACTGTTCATATAAGGAAATCAGTCAATTGAAATAAATTAATTAGGCCCTAATCTATGGATTTCACATTATTGGGCAGGGGTGCAGCCATGGGTGGGCCTTGGAGGGCCTAGGCCCACCCACTTGGCAGCCAACCCCACCCACTGGGGAGCCAGGCCAAGCCATTCAGAATTTGTTTTTTTCCCCACAAAGGGTTTTATTACAGACAGAAACAATCCTCAACCCCCGCTGGTCTGGCGTGGTTACACGTGGTGTGCGGTTGTGAGGCCGGTTGGACGTACTGCCAAATTCTCTAAAACGACGTTGGAGGCAGCTTATGGTATAGAAATGAACACTCAATTCTCTGGCAACAACTCTGGTGGACATTCCTGCAGTCAGCATGCCAATTGCACGTTCCCTCAAAACTTCAGACATCTGTGGCATTGTGTTGTGTGACAAAACTGCACATTTTAGAGTGGCCTTTTATTGTCCCCAGCACAAGGTGCCCCTGTGTAATGATCATGCTGTTTAATCAGCTTCTTGATATGCCACACCTGTCAGGTGGATGGATTATCTTGGCAAAGAAGAAATGCTCACTAACAGGGATGTAAACTAATTTGTGCACAATATTTGAGAGAAATAAGCTTTTTGTGCATATGGCAAATTTCTGGGATTTTTTATTTCAGCACATGAAACATGGGACCAATACTTTACATGTTGCGTTTATATTTTTGATCAGTGTAGTTTCAGCAAGGCAAAGAGCAGAATTGCTCGTCTTGATCACATAATGAGTAGACCTTCGGGGTGCAAGGTGATTTTATAAATCAGTGATTCTGCGCAGTCCAACTGAACTATAGTAAATCTGGATCTCAAACACACTGGGTGGTCTCCATCCATCTCCATGTAGGTGAAGGCTCTGGAGACTGAGCTACAGGAGGACACGTTGAAACAGCAGACAGCAGAGCTGCAGAGCCAGCTGGAACTGATAGAGGAAGAGAAGAGAGAGACAGAGGGACGTCTGCAGGACGTAGAGAAGAAGAACTGTGACCTGGAGAAAAGAGGTGAGGAGAACACCTACAGGCTGTCAGTCACATCACACCGTGGGTAACCACAGCTTATATTCCTATTGCTCTTTGAAAGAATACGTCTCCAGCAGGTACCAGTAGAATAGATAGTTGTCCATCTTCTCATGTTAAAATGACTGGTGACCCAGGCTTCATGTAACACACCTGTCTTTTATATCTTTAGTGCAAGAGCTGCTGCAGGTCCAGAAGAACACTGTGCCCTCACCAGGCCCTGAACCAGGGACCGCCCCACCCCCCGCCCCTGTTCCCCAGCCCCCTCCACCCCCACCACCACCCCCTCCCCCTCCTCCACCCCCTCCCCCATCGCGATGCAACCCCCTCAGGTAAGACTGTAGGCTATTATTATGTTGTGTACAGGCTTGCATGCAGAGCTCCAACCACCAATCTGTCTAATCATACTGAGTTTAATTTATACTCTCTTCATTCAATAGCTCACTGATTGCAATCATGAGGAAATCATCCAAGGGTTCAAAGGGGGCATCCCCGAAGTTGGAGCAAGCTCCTGGTAGGTTTGAAACCACTGAGAATCAAATCTGCACCTGCCAGAATAATATAGAACATCGAGGATATGATTTAAATACTCATTCATAATTGAGGAATTTCTTATTTTAAAATCACACATCTTTACAATATTATCCATGTAACCCTTATGTCTCTCTCCTTGTCCTGTAGATGGAGGTGCAGAAGGAGGTACAGATGACGTCAAAGTGAAGGCAGTGAATGAGATGATGGAGAGGATTAAACATGGAGTGGTTCTGAGGCCTGTCAAGGGAGGAGACACTAAGGTGAGAAGGTCAACAGTTCATGTTTTGTTTAATAATTGTTTTGGAAAAATTTTGGAAATAAAGACTCTACTTAATGTCCTCCGACTGATTACTCCCCTTTTTCTCCACCCATCTTTCTCTAATCGACTGACCGTCTCCCCAAAGAGAGTTGCCGTAAAAGTGAGTATATTTACTTTTACATCGATTGTGTGACAGTCTCTCTGGATCCTAAAATCACACAAAAAACCGACATGCTAACCCCCACATCGCAAGGATAATCCACATCATATGGTACTAGAGTGAAATGGATTATAGTAGTTCTGTTATTAATCTCTTACTTAAACCAGTCTTCAGTTTGGCTTTTGGCATGGGCTCTTTCTCTTTGTGTAACATTGGTCCATGGATTACCTCACAATGTAGACTGACAGAGACCACATGCCTGCTGCTTTCATTTCATTTAGATTATATTGATTGACAAAATCACCATGACAACTTGCAGGCTCCGAGGGGCTTTGAGGAGAAAATCAATAAAATGGCCTCCAGCTCTCTAATATAGACCAGCTATGTGATAAACGCTAACACCAGCTGCCAGCCAGGCCCGATGTGTGTGTGTGTGAGCACATAAGAAAATGCGTGTTATGTCCTGTTTATTAACTTAGTTGATGTAGTAATACATTCTCTTAACCCCTAGAAACCTCTAGTAATTGAAGAAAAGCTGCCACAGGAGAGTGCCATGGAAGAACTGAAAGGCATTCTGGTATGTTATTTCTTTTTAGTTTATTGGCCTTATTATAAGAAATAATAAAACGCTCATATATGCTTTTAAGAAATGATTAAACCTATATTCTATATAATTCTATCTGTTACCAACGGTAAAGCATGTTGTCTGTGTTTCTGGACCCCCAGGAGACGGTGAAGATGAGTCCCAGTCGGGGGTCTCAGGAGTCGGTCCCGTCCCCCTCAGGGAAGAGCCCTGTCAGCAGTGAGCTGGAGGTCATCCTTAGGAGGAGACGTAAACAGGCCTGCGACTCTGGAGACGGAGGTAACAACACCATTCGTTTTGTTTGTTTCTTTAATTCTCCTAAAATGGGTATATACACAGACGATTTGAGTGGTTTGCTGAAAAAGAGATGCACATTCCAGCCTTGACTATTCTCCATATCCCCACCAGAGGGCTCAATACATCCTGCCATGATCACATGCATGCAGTACTCTAACCATTCAACTATAGGCCAGGGCATGCATGATCTGTCACTATTTATTAGTGGTGAGCCACATTCACGATGTTGTGAATTCAATAACAATTATGCAGTGCAGTCTTTGTAACCAGTTCTTAGAATACCAACAATGTGTTATCTTTGCCTTTGAATATGTCCAGGGACAACCGAGTGTACTGACCCTATGGTTAGATGTTAGGCCTACAGTGTACTGACCCTATGGTTAGATGTTAGGCCTACAGTGTAGTGACCCTATGGTTAGATGTTAGGCCTACAGTGTAGTGACCCTATGGTTAGATGTTAGGCCTACAGTGTACTGACCCTATGGTTAGATGTTAGGCCTACAGTGTACTGACCCTATGGTTAGATGTTAGGCCTACAGTGTAGTGACCCTATGGTTAGATGTTAGGCCTACAGTGTAGTGACCCTATGGTTAGATGTTAGGCCTACAGTGTCCTGACCCTATGGTTAGATGTTAGGCCTACAGTGTAGTGACCCTATGGTTAGATGTTAGGCCTACAGTGTAGTGACCCTATGGTTAGATGTTAGGCCTACAGTGTCCTGACCCTATGGTTAGATGTTAGGCCTACAGTGTAGTGACCCTATGGTTAGATGTTAGGCCTACAGTGTACTGACCCTGTTGTTAGATGTTAGACCTACAGTGTACTGACCCTATGGTTAGATGTTAGACCTACAGTGTAGTGACCCTATGGTTAGATGTTAGGCCTACAGTGTACTGACCCTATGGTTAGATGTTAGGCCTACAGTGTACTGACCCTATGGTTAGATGTTAGGCCTACAGTGTACTGACCCTATGGTTAGATGTTAGGCCTACAGTGTCCTGACCCTATGGTTAGATGTTAGGCCTACAGTGTAGTGACCCTATGGTTAGATGTTAGGCCTACAGTGTACTGACCCTATTGTTAGATGTTAGACCTACAGTGTACTGACCCTATGGTTAGATGTTAGGCCTACAGTGTGGTTGGTAAAAACTTGCATCACTGTTTACTTTGTGAAATGCCAGTCAAACATCTGATTGTTAATGCTCCTAGATCATATAGTAATCTACTGGAGATAATAACCCACAGAGAGAGAATGGACATGCTGTTCTCTTACATCATGTCCCTACTAACCCCCTTTGTCTCGCTCCCTCAGATGAGAGCAGGGACGGACAAATAAGCAAGGTGTCCTCCTCTGACAGCCTGAATGGGAGGCACAGCCAGAGCTCCCACAGCTCCGACAGCTCAGGCAAAGAGCCAGATGGGCCTGTAGGGCCAGGGCCTGGGCAGAGCCCCAGAGAGCCAGCCTCCCCCAGCGGAAGGGGCCCCGGCCCAGCTGTAGCAGCCAGGCACAGGTCAGACTCTGTCCAAGAGCCCCAAGCAGGGTCCTGGCAGGACAGGAGGCACCGTACTTCTTTGTCTGAGAAAGAGGCCTACTCCGAGGTGCCGGTCACCAATAGATGCATTGTCAGGTAATGTACCATCTATTATGGTGACCATCCTCATGTCAATTATTTCAGCTAAATTGGCCCACATATGATAGGCACAACTACGAAATATCTCTGGTTTGAATACCCGAGCCGACAAGGTGAAAAACCTGTCGATGTGCCCTTGAGCATGCCACTTAACCCTAATTTGCTGCAGGGGCGCCGTACTACTATGGCTGACCCTGTAAAACAACACATTTCACTGCACCTATCTGGTGTGTAACAATAAAACATATTTTTGGTATTTTTTACTGTAAGAATAAAAGGGGGTAATTGCTTATTTTCAAACAAAAGGATTCTTTAAAATACTTTGTTGGTGCAGAACACATGTATGAAAATGTCAAGGACTTTTGAAGGAGGACTCACCTTTGTGTGTTCCAACAGTGGGGAGGAGCCTGAGAAGCAGAAGCCTGAGAAATGGGCACCACAGTCCAACGGAGTCAGCCACCCTAACCCTAGGCTGAGTGTGGAGTCGGACACGCATGCCTCACTCTCTCCAAGCGTTTCCGCAGTGCCCAACCCACTCAACGGGAACGGGAGCACGGATGCAGAGTGTTGAAGGTCGGCTCCAGAGGTCCCTGGCAACCAGGATTAAGGCTGAGGAAAGCTGCACAATTTGCACAGAATCTCAGTTATCTGCCGTTAGAGACACTTAATTAAAAAAAGCTTTAGGTTATTTTATTTGATGCACAAACGATCTCGATCTGATGTGGCTTCGCGTCATCATCTGATGGAATGCACTGTTTTAGAATCCAACCTTTTTTATTCGTTTCTCTATCTCCCTGACCCTGTTATAGTGAACAGGAATTTAATGATACTTCTAATCTACAGTATAGCACAAACTCATTTGATGCTAGTTCTGCTTCTTCCTTACTCTTCCTGAATCTAAAGAAGACACTATCCTACTACCGTAAGACTTTCAGTAAAGTTACTGTTTACTGTATGCAGCAGAAGCACCACCTAAACATCGATAAAGAACTATGTTTACCATCTGGGTCATCATTAGCAAATAGAATAAAGATATTGCACATTATGAAGGCACTTTTGCTATTTCAAACTGGAGCTCTGTTTCAGTTTGTGAACTATCTTTAATGTGTAATCAATGCAACTACAGCGTAGGGACGCAAATTTTACATTTTACATTTTAGTCATTTAGCAGACGCTCTTATCCAGAGCGACTTACAGTTAGTGAATACATATTTTTTTTATACTGGCCCCCCGTGGGAATCGAACCCACAACACTGGCGTTGCAAACGCCATGCTCTATCAACTGAGCTACATCCCTGCCGGCCATTCCCTCCCCTACCCTGGACGACGCTGGGCCAATTGTGCGCCGCCCATGAGTCTCCCGGTCGCGGCCGGCTGCGACAGAGCCTGGATTCGAACCAGGATCTCTAGTGGCACAGTTTGCACTGCGATGCAGTGCCTTAGACCACTGCGCCACTCAGGAGTGCAAATGAAAGCCATGCACATGTTTCAATCAAAGTAGCCTACCATCCTTGAGGAATTAGGTGCTCGTGTACTCAGTCTACCTCGTATTAGACACACTTGCCTCTTGACTATCCTAAATTGTATTTAAAGGGAAAAACATGATATATTATCATCTTCGTGCAATGGCACAACATGTGTAAAGGTCCTCCACCTACATTCCCAAGCTGTATAAGGTGCTTTGTTCATATTTGCTGGGATACTCCCATTGTTTCATTACTGCTGTAACCTGGATTTCGTCCTATGTGCATTCCCCACCTCTATTATGTTAGTAGGTAATGCTTTCAGATATCTAGTACAACTTAAAACAACTCGATTACAGAGTATACAAACTTAACTGATACAGCAACTTAATCTAAGAAATAAATACATTTGAAGGCTCATAGGACATTTACTCTCACACCCGTCATGACATTGTAAATGCTTCTTAAAAACATAGAAACAACATTGTGAGCATTTGACTCTATGGTAAGGCATTTCTATGAAGCCTTTAAAATGGAAGGAAATCTTGTTTTCCAGATGCAATGATTTACCAAGTCTTAAACCTATCACCATTTTCTCAAATCCATCTTTATTCATCAGGCAAGCAGCTGATCAAAAAGGAAATAACTGGACTGAGTTTGTGTGAATCTTGATATTGTGTGTGTTTGGGATTTGAAAATGGAGTGTTATGTTTTTTAAAAAACATTTACATGGATGTTCATTTTTCACTTGTATGAAATAAAATTACCCAATTCAAACAACAAGACTTGTACTTGTATCTATTTCCCTGTCTTTATATGTGTAATATATTACTAATATTAGATCATTATTAGCTGGACTGAACTCCATTTCAAGCATAACCTGAGATAGCATTATTGGCATAGAAACTGAGCCACAGTGTCATACTGTACTGTCTTTGGCTGAGCCTTTAATACCTAAATGTAAGGTGTGTAGTTGATAAGTGTGTTGAATCAATACAGTTAGAAAGCGTTTACATGGATTGGTTCACTTTAATACCCATTTTGTATTTTGTTCAAACATTTTTTTTATTGTTTATTCGAAACCATTTAACTATTTAGACAATGATGGCATATTCCTTTATAATCCACGACTTACCCATGATAATACAAAAAACATAATACATTACTGTAGCTAGCTAGATCAAACACCCTGTATCTGCCAGCAATGTGTAACCGGGCTGACACATTTTTGGTGTTGTTGTCAACCAGCCACTTTGGTGCTTTGGGACAATGCACAGTGAACTAGTGCGCACGACGGTATTGGAGTGTGTACCAACAGAGAGCAGAAGGTTTTCCTCTGCGACGGGAGTAGAACAGAGTTGAGTTTGAGAGTCGTTTTTCCGAGGTGAGCAGGACAATTATGAGATGGAGTTACGTCTGGATGCCGCCGGGCCACAAGCAAAGTCGGGAGAACAGGAATATTGGAACAGGGACACAGAAAGGCGGATTTCTGAAGAGGAATGGAGAGAAAAATAGGAAGAAGAGTGACATTTGTGGTTTCAGGGTGGGTAGGAAAGGAGTTGGGTGCAGTTGAATCAGTGAAGGTAACCTGTAGTGTACTTCTGATATTTGTTTGTGTTTCTTCTGACCAGAGGGAGCTGGTGCTCCGTGTCACGCAACTTGGGTCAATATCTGTTTCTTGCTTTGCTCTTAGGAACAGGGCACCATTGAAAGGAGTGATTTCTGGGGTAGCGTTAAGTGTGGAGGCAGAGCAATTGAAGTTGAAGATTCCTGGTGTTTGTGATGCCCGTCGTTTGGTGCGACTCAGACCCGGTGGTGAGCGTGGTGAAACAGAGGAGTCACTGTCAGTCCTTTTGAGTTTTGGGTCAGAGTTTTGGGTCAGAGTCTCTACCAGACAAAGTTATGTTAGGATATATCAGTTCTATATCGTGGAGCTCCGCCCCATAGGGGAGCTCTGCTCCTAGTGGTTTACCCTCTGCCCTAAGGCAGCAGCAGCCTGAGACAAAATTATGCACACACCTACAGCCAATAGGAGTACAGGTGTCCCTATAAGAGGGGATGCCTCCCCTCACTCAGCCTCCCTTTTTCTTCAGCGACTGGATGACTAGACTGAAGAGCCAAGAAGAGACGAAGCACGAAGACTCAGGACGAAAAAACGCAGTTGATATTCCAGTCATCAACGTCGTCTAAATGAGCACACCGGGAGATTTTCCACCCCCAAAAGCTATTTTCAGAGCTCAGTGCAGATGCACTTCCATGGCGGCCGGTGACCACCACGACCTATGTTTCGTGTGTTTGGGATCCCAGCATGCCAAGGAAGGCGTCTGCAGTCCCCCGATTGCGCCTCCTGCGCCCTCCTTTCTTTAAAGGAGAGGAAGCAGCGTTGGGCGTTTTTCAGGGAGGACATCCCCCCTTGAGGATGTGTTGTCGATACTAGCCTCTGCTTCAGAGGCGTCGTCCGACGGCGCAGACTCGGGGAAGATAGGGATTTTGAGGAAGGGTCTGGCATTCCAATGGAACAGTCGGACCCCGTCCCTCATACTTTCAAGCCCCCCTTTCCTTTGGAGAGCGAGAGGGCTTGTAGTCCCTATAGCGAAGGGGATTCGAGCTCTGAGAGATCAGAAGCTCTCTCTTTCGCTGCAGCCTCTCTGAGAGCGGATTTTCCGGGTCTCATTGAGAGAGCTGCTCAACGGCTGGCAATAAGGCTGCCCCCTCTTCCCCTCCGCACCGGAGGTTGATATGATGGAGGGCGGTCCTTATTCCAGGCCAAGGAAGGCGGCAGAGCCAGTGGCTCCTGCCATGCCTTCTTTGGCTAGGGTACGTTGAGGGCTCGTGGGAGGCACCTTTAGCGGCGCGTTCGCCTGTAAAAGCGTATCTCCCATTCACGAGAGTGGAAGGAAGGTTTCAGGGTCAGGGAATCCCCCAGGTTAGAGAGCGCCATGGCGGCGTATCTCGTACCGGGTTCGAGCCCTTGGCCCTCTTCCAAGAAGGCCACGTTGCCATCCCAGAAGGACCGACTCACAGCGTCGCTGTTAGAGAAGTCTTTTGGGTTGGGAGCCCAAGCTGTAGCAGCAGCTAACAACATTGCCCTCTTGGCGGCCTCTCTGTCCTGTTTAACCACGGGTAAGACAGAGATGGCACCGGAGGAGGTGGAGGAGGCGTCCAGAATTTCTGGCGCCATACTCCACCTTACACAGGTGTCCGCAGTCTGTGCGGGGAGATCCATGGCCACTTCGGTGGTCGGGGAACGACACCTCTGGTTGTCATTGACTTCCATGAAAGAGGCAGACAGGACGTCTCTCTTGAACGCCCCCCTCTCTGACGACGGCCTCTTTGGGGTCGCAGTCAAAGAGGCGACGGAGCGTTTTTCAAAGTTAGAGGAGGAGAAGAAGCAGCTGGCCAAGCACCTGCCGTTGGCAGGACGACTCGGCCCCCCTCCTCCCCAAAGGCCATCTACCTCCGCCCCTCTAAGTAGACCGGGGTCTACGACGAGGCGGCGTAATCCGCGTCACCCGGCGGCCACGAGCAGCAAGGGAGCGGGCTCGGCCCTCCAAGCAGCTACGGTAGCCCCACTACAGCCGGCGAGGGAGGTGACGAGGACGCCGACCTGGCCCTCCAAGGGAGGCAAGAGGAGGCGTACGTGACGGGACGCGGGGGAGAGGATGGAGGACGCATCGATGGTGTCGAACGTGCCCACTGTTCCCCCCCACCCTTCGGTTGAAGGGACGGGTGTTGATGTAAATGCCTTTGTTGATGTGTTTAATAAAGAGTTGGCTCCACCTGACTTTGTCAAAAAAGAGCCTCTTTTCCATAATACGTCCGAGAGCGTTCAAATCTCACCCTCTCTTCCTTACCACTCTAAGAGCCGTTCAGCCCACCGAGGGTGCGTTGCTGAACAGGCACTAAGAGTAGGTATCCAGAAGACCTCAATCAGGTCGTCACATCACACTTCACGTATAAGAAGTGCTTTACATAGAAGGCAGCAGTCCCGGTCAGATTCTGACATGAGGACGCAGCCGCTATTTGGGATGGCGCACTAGCACAGACTAAGGTCTCCACTAGTACGAGCCAGACCCATGCTGCGTTCACGGAGGGCCCGATTACCGCGGTCACCAAGGTGCCCAGAGTATCGGCGCCCCCAGGCATTGTAACACAGCAGCTATCTGGGGACGGCGCATTATCGCAGACCAAGGTCTCAGTTAATGCGATTCAGACCCATGCTACGTTCACGGAGGGCAGGATTACTAGCGTTATGGGTATAACCAAAGTATCAGCTCCCCTGACAGAACGAACCAGTACTCACCACACTGAGCGTGAATCAACCCACCAGGGGTGCAGTGTTGAACACACACAGAGGGTGAAAGTTAAGAAGGTATCAAGGCGCCGCCTTGTTTTACCTCATAGAGACCTCATACTACAGACTTCTAGGAGTACTGTAGTGAAGGGCTCTGATAGCGAATTGCAGTCACCTAAGATGACGCAATCGCTTGCTGAGATGGTGCCCTGCCGCAGGCTGTGGCCTCGGTCAGCGCAATTCAGACCCGCGATGCGTTCAAGGAGGGCAGGAATACGACGGTTACGGGTTTAACCGACGTCCCTACTCCTCTTTCTTTCTCAGAACGCATTTCCTCTCCCTTTCACGGGAGGCCCACCTTGGGCTGTTCCACCACTTCAATGTTGGGGAACAGTGGCAGTAAGGGCCATAGAGGAATACAGGTCCTTCCTACTGGATGCACCACAGCTTCGCGCCCAGCCACTTTCTCTGCATTGCTGGCAGTGGCGAAGAAGCTGCACCCTCTCACACTGGCTAGAACAGACGTTGCAGAAGGGTTATGCTCTCCAATTCCACCGGACCCCACCCCCGTTCAGGGGAGTGGTGGAGATGGTGATGAAAACGCCAGACAAAGTGGCCGCTCTGATGACAGAGATTACGGAACTTTTGGCGAAGGAGGCGGTGACAGTAGTTCCCCGGGAGCAAAGGAACAAAGGGCTATATTCGCCTTATTTCCTAGTGCCCAAAAAGACGGGGGGAGTGAGGCCGATTTTGGATTTAGCATTCTCAACGAAAGCATAACCAAACGGCCCTTCCGAATGCTAACGGCAAAACGTCTGCTGGAATGTGTCCAGAGAGGGGACTTTTGTACGAGCATAGACCTAAAGGACGCGTACTTTCATGTGCCGGTTCAGCCGCGTCACAGGAAGTTTCTGCGGTTCGCCTTTCAAGGGGTGGCGTACGAATACACGAGGATGCCATTTGGGTACGCCCTGGCACCTCGCACATTTTCCAAGTGTGTGGAGGCGGCATTAGAACCGTTGCGTCGTCAGGGAATACGGCTACTAGCCTACCTGGACGACCTACTGGTTCTCGCCCCGTCAGCAGAGCTGGCGATCACTCACACAACACAGACAGTGATGCATCTCACAAGTCTGGGGTTTGCTGTGAATTGGAAAAAGAGCGCGCCTGGCCCACTCATCAGATTGTCTACCTGGGAATACAGCTAGACACTGTGAGGATGAGGGCTCGAATTTCGGACCCCCGAAGGGTAGCCTTGTTGCTAGCCCTAAGGAAGTGCCGTCCGAATCACACGGTGACGGCGCTGTCGATCATGTCACTTTTGGGTCTCATGTCGTCAGCGCACTCTGTGGTTCCGCTGGGACTCCTGCATATGCGCAGGACGCAGCGATGGTTCGCCCAACTAAGACTAGACCCATTGCGTCAACGTCATCGGTTGGTGGTGGTTCCCCTCTCACTCAGTGCAGACCTAAACTATTGGAGAAACTTGCGCGTTCTCACGCACGGAGTCCCGATAGGAAAGGTGTCCTCTCACATCCCAGTATTCACGGATGCGTCCCTGACGGGATGGGGAGGGACATGTCAGACACAAGCGATAGGAGGTGTGTGGCCTCAATCAGGTCGTCACATCAACCTCCTGGAGTTGGAAACGGTTCGACTGGTTCTGACCCACTTCGCGTCTACCCTTCGGGGTCGCGATGTGCTGGTCTGGTCAGACAACCGGACCACAGTAGCCCACATAAATCGCCAGGGTGGAGTCAGGTCGCCTGCTCTCCATCGGGCGGCAGAGGAATTGTGGCTGTGGGCTCACGAGCACCTTCGCTCATTGAGAGCAGCACACATTCCGGGCTACTTGAACGTAGGAGCAGACCTCATGTCAAGAGGGGGTCCTCGAGACGACGAGTGGTGTCTGCATCCAGACATTGTTCTCCAGATTTGGGAACAATTCGGGAGAGCCGAGGTGGACCTATTCGCGTCACGCGTGAACGCGCAATGTCCTCTGTGGTTCTCTCTGAGGGAACAGGACGAACCGCCACTGGGAAGGGACGCCTTTGCGCACCAACCGTGGCCGAGAGTTCTCCTGTATGCATTCCCTCCGCTGTCCTGCATTCTCCCACTGCTAGCCAGGGTGAGGTCAGGGGGCTGTCAGTGATACTGATAGCGCCCGATCGCCCGGGGGCTCCGTGGTTTGCGGAGATGAGTCAGATGTTGATTGCGCCACCTTGGCCAATTCCACATCGACGGGACGCGTTGTCTCAGGCGGCTGGCACGATAGGGAAATTGCCCATAATCGGCCAACCACTGAAGGCCTGGCTGCTGAGAGGGACAGGCTAGAGCGCCGTGGGTTATCTGATGCAGTGATCAGGACCATACAGGGTTCACGTGCCAGTTCCACTTCTAAGATGTATGCCAGTAGATGGAACGTGTTTTCACGATGGTGTGTCACACAAGGTGTAGACCCCATGAGCTGTCAGGTGGAGAGTATTCTCTCTTTTCTACAGCTCATGTTTGATAAGCAAAAATCGCCTGCCACGATTAGAGTGTTTGCAGCAGCGATTTCAGCTTGTCATGAGGGTTTTGGCAGAGACAATGTCTTTAGCCACCCTCTAGTGAAACGCTTCCTATTAGGAAGCGGCGACTTAGGCCAACACCTAGAGTCAATGCCTAGAGCCACGCTGCCCCAGTGGGATTTGGCTTTGGTACTCGAAGCGCTATGTAAGTCGCCGTTCGAGCCATTGAATCAAATACCCCTCAAGATGCTGTCTATAAAGACAGCATTGTTGCTCGCTTTGACTACAGCTAAGCGGGTCAGTGATTTGTGTGCTCTTTCGACGAGACCTGACTGCTTGGCCATCAATGGTGACCTGAGCAGAGCAGTGTTACGTCCTAACCCGGCATTTGTGCCGAAGGTTATTAAGAGTTCATATAGGTCACAGACCGTGGAGCTGTGGGCCATTTCTCCTCCTCCTCATAGAGAGAGGAGTGAGGAAAAGCTCCATCGCCTGTGCCCGGTACGCGCTTTGGCGTGTTACGTCGAGCGCACAGCAGCGATTAGGTCATCGCCTCAGTTGTTTGTGTGTCACGGTGCGGCTGCACTAGGTAGACCACTTTCAAAACAGAGGTTGTCTCACTGGCTTTGTGAAGGCATTGAGACAGCTTATGAGGTAGCAGGGCGGCAATTGCCTCAGGGTATCAGAGCTCACTCCACTCGTGGAGTAGCGGCTTCTACTGCCCTTTTCAGAGGAACAGGAGTAGAGGATATATGTAGAGCAGCATCCTGGTCGACGCCGTCTCCATTTATCCGTTTCTATCTCTTAGATATGTCTTCTAATTATCTGGCTCGATCTGTACTCAGCGTGGCTGAAGGGAGATCTTGAGCAAGAAAGAGAGGAGAAGCAGGACTGTGGACACAGGTTTCCATCAGGTCCGCTTTGGTTAGGAAGACGTGTTTTTTGACAGATGTGTTTTCTAACTCTTTGGCTCGGTCTGTACTCAGCATAGCTGAAGGGAGATCTTGAGCTAGGAAGAGAGGGAAAAGCAGGACTATGGACAGGGTTTCCACCAGGTCCGCTTTGGATAAGAAAACATATTTTGTGGCATGAATCCTGATTGACAGGGTCAGTACAGTAGAGGCATGCGTTGATTACAGAATGTGAGGTCATCTATATGCTTGTTCAGTTAGTATGACTCATGTTTTTGTTCCTGCCCACTAATCTCTGGGATTCCATTGAGTGAGTGAGGCGGTCTACCGCGTTCACAATGTAGAGTGACACTTGATGTCATTCCATTAGTGGTCGGTAGTGTTTTCACAGGATATTGAGGCACATCTATCTGCTAGTACAGGTTAGTATGGCTTCTATTCTGGTGATCTGCCCACTAGTCATTGGCATTGCCATTGGACTAGGTGGGGCGGGTCTTTAACCGATGACGCGGTATATTGTGACGCCCGTAGGGGTTTTTAGTTGCAGTACTGCGGGACTCGGTTGCAGCCATTGCTAGGCCTGACTTTCTCGTTTCGATGGGAAGTGTTAGGCTCGGCAGGGAGTACATTTTGGGAGCGCTACGCTCCGCCTTAAACCACTAGGAGCAGAGCTCCCCTATGGGGCGGAGCTCCACGATATAGAACGATTAGTTACCGGAGTGTAACTCCAGTTCTATGAGTGGAGCGGAGCCCCATAGGACTTAAGGCCCTGCCGACCCTCTCTAGTCTCGCTGAAGAAAAATATCTCGGGAGGCTGAGTGAGGGGAGGCATCCCCTCTTATAGGGACACCTGTACTCCTATTGGCTGTAGGTGTGTGCATAATTTTGTCTCAGGCTGCTGCTGCCTTAGGGCAGAGGGTAAACCACTAGGAGCAGAGCTCCCCTATGGGGCTCCGCTCCACTCATAGAACTGGAGTTACACTCCGGTAACTAATCGTTATCCTGTTAGAGCTGTTGTGCCGAATCCACTGCAGTGTTTCAGGTGCAACGTTTATGGTCATGTCATAGCAGTTTGTAGGAGGGACATTCCAAGATGGGGAAGTGTGCAGGATGGCATGGGATAGAGGACTGTGTAGTTTTGGTGGATAAAGTTGTGTGTGTCAAATGTAGGGGTGCCTATGTTGCTGGTGGTCGGATGTGTCCGGTGCGAGAGAGGCAGGTTGAGGTGGCTAGTGTCAGAGTAGTGCAGAAGGTGTCATCTGCTGAGGTAGTGAAGAAAGTAGAGGTGAATGGGTAAATGATCCTGGGAGTATCCCTGTGAGTAGTAGATCTGTGCCAGCACAAAAGCATAGGCCAACGAGTGATATATGCTTCAGTAAAGTTTGCTTCTTAGCGTTCATAGCAATAGTTAACAACTGTACGGCAGAAATGGAACGTAAATCACAGAAAATAGATGTTGTGGTGGCAGCTGCAGAGAAGTATTTGGGTATACGAGATTTGACTTCAGAAGATTTCCAGGGTGTGTTGAGTGGTAGTGTCCGGTCCTCCCAGGCCGTTGGCATAGTGCAGGAGGAGAAAGGGTCAAAGTAGTGGGTTTTTAATGACTGTGGAGTTTAATGGATTTATATTATGGTCCAGCTGGGGGCGGTAATGCAACAAATTGGATGCCAACCGCCGTTAAACTCCGAAGCAGAAGAAGAAACAGAAACACCCCCTGTAGTGACTAAACGTGGTAGTATCTTCCAAAATGGCGTCCAAATATTATCAAGAGATGCAAGAGAGTTTTAGAAATAACAACAAAAGTAGGGAATTCCCTGCGCATAGCGCTAAAGTTCATTCAGTAGCATGGAGTTGCGATGGCAGGAGGTTGGCATCTGGGTCTTTTGATAAAACAGCAAGCGTATTTGTCTTGGAAAAAGACCGTTTGGTAAGTTGCTAGCTAGCTAATTAGCATGCTATCGACGCTAGCTAACATTGAATTAATGAACCACGCATGCTAGTGCAAGGCTAAAAAACACGCCTCTCAAGTCTTATCTTGTAACATTCAGGCACACCCAAATTATACACTCACTTTTATATCTAGCAGATATCTATTAATTTGCTAACTGTATGATCAGATCGCGAAGGAAAGAGCCTGCTAACTAGCTAGATGTTATGTTGTGTGCTGATCCAGCTAGCCTAGACAGCTAGCTAGTTAAACTACAGTTACTTTTTGTGGCAGCTACCACCCCCTTAGCACACAGCTAGCTATCTTGTTGATTTGCTAGCAGTTTTTGCCTATATCAACCCCTCACAGGTGAAGGAGAACAACTACAGGGGCCATGGAGACAGTGTTGATCAGTTGTGTTGGCATCCTACCAACCCAGACGTGTTTGTCACTGCATCAGGGGACAAGACCATACGCATCTGGGACGTCAGGACAACAAAGTGCACGGCTACAGTCAACACTAAAGGTACCCTCCAGTTCCAGTTGTTGTTTTGGACAGTGACGCAAGTGATACATCTGCTGTGTCTTCAGCCAAAAACAATACTTTAGTCTTGTACTTTAGTTTTGCCTGAAGTGAAAGACTTTACAGTACGTGTCATTTTTGGCCATCTGTAATGTTCTGTTGCATTCATTCTGATATGTGCCGACAACAGTGCTTGATCTATCTGTTATGTTTGTTTGCAGGGGAAAACATCAATATCTGCTGGAGTCCGGACGGCCAAACGATAGCCGTTGGGAACAAGGACGATGTGGTTACCTTCATCGACGTCAAATCACACCGGTCGCGAGCCGAGGAGCAGTTTAAGTTTGAAGTCAACGAGATCTCATGGAATAATGACAACGACATGTTCTTTCTCACCAATGGAAACGGGTGCATCAACATCTTGAGGTAAGACCTTGGTACCTTCCAAAATGGCACCCTAGGTTATTCCCTATATAGTGCACTACTTTTGGCTAGGACCCATACGGTGCTGGTTGAAAACCAGTGCACTATTTAGGGAATAGGGTGCCATTTCCCACGTACCCTGTTACTCTAGCATTCATAGTCCTGTCCAAACTAGAATGTGTAGCTTATGTCCTGTGATGTATCCGATGCCTATTGCTGCTGCACACGAACATGGAAATGACTTGGAAGTAATCGATAGATGAACCTAAAGTTACGGCTCCCTGACTTTGGACATGTTGTTTTCAGTTACCCTGAGCTGAAGCCCATCCAGTCGATCAACGCCCATCCCTCCAACTGCATCTGCATCAAGTTTGACCCGACGGGGAAGTACTTTGCCACAGGAAGTGCAGACGCCCTCGTCAGTCTGTGGACCGTTGAAGAACTGGTCTGTGTTCGCTGTTTCTCCAGGTGAGTGAGTCTACATTGAAAACAGTCAATGTGGACAGATGTCGATCTACAACAAATGGTGCAATTGCAAATCCCTCACCATCATCATCAGCTAACCCAAGGAACCCGTGTAAGCATCCAAAACATGATCAGTATTTGGTATCACTTGACATGCATGCTTTTGCAATGTATACATACGTTGAGTCTGATTGTCTTGTCAATGTGTTCCAGGTTGGACTGGCCAGTGAGGACGTTGAGTTTCAGCCATGATGGGAAGATGCTGGCTTCAGCTTCCGAAGACCACTTCATAGATATAGCGGAGGTTGAAACAGGTTAGTTGAAGAAAGTCAATGCATTTTTTTTGTGGCACATAAAGAAACACAATTAGCAAGAACACAAAATACAGTCAGTTGAAAGAATTGAATGTGCAAGAATAATCCCCTCTGCTCCCTGTGGAACATACGGCCCACACAACAAGCCCACACTATGCCAGATAGTCCTTGGCAAGGATAAAGTCCTCTTTAATTTGAGTTCATCATTCATAATAATATAATATAATATGCCATTTAGCAGACACTTTTATCCAAAGCGACTTACAGTCATGTGTCAATACATTTTTACGTATGGGTGGTCCTGGGGATCGAACCCACTACCCTGGCGTTACAAGCGCCATGCTCTACCAATTGAGCTACAGAGGACCATTCCTCAGTATCCTCAATTCTTTCTTTTGTCTTTTTGCAGGAGAGAAGCTGTGGGAGGTCCAGTGTGAGTCCCCTACGTTCACAGTGGCCTGGCATCCTAAGAGACCGCTGCTGGCGTACGCATGTGATGACAAGGAAGGGAAGTATGACAGCAATAGAGAGTCGGGCACTGTCAAACTGTTTGGATTACCTAATGATTCCTGAGTGGGATCAAACACGCTTGTCAGTGTCTTTTGAGTCACTCTTCAAACCGAGTTAATTAGGATGATGGGCCCTACTATCTCTGTGCAGTAAGACTTATTGTCTATATGTTTAATACAACATGCTTGACTGTTGGTCCATTAAATACTGACAAGAAGGGATGTCTGTATAAATAGCTACATCATGTAAACTGATATTTCTCTTCAGTCGAATGCTCAACTTTCTTCTACAGTTTTTTTTCTAGAAAGAGTGCCATCTTAGATGTATAATGAGCGGATGCTTACAGCGACTCTGCGAAGGGAAGAGGATCTAGAGTTGGCCTTAACGATTGAGATAAAACGTAATTTACTCTCCGTAGTGAGGGAAAAACACTCAACGGTGTTCTTTTGGCAACCACCAGTTGGCCCTGCATCCCAATTAGGAAATAGTTGTTTGTTTCTGTACAGTTTTTTACATTCCTGTTTCTCCATATAGTTTACATTACACACACAGTGCTGTACCATATTTTGTTAAAACTGTAAATTGATTTTTGTATATTAAAAGAAGTCTTGTTGACTTGTCTTGGTTGAACAAATCAAGGTATAAAACTGATACTGTGCATTGTATGTCTGCTGTCTAGATTTTTCAAATCGTATTTGTCACATGTGCCGAATACAACAGGTAGACCTTACAGTGAAATGCTTACTTACAAGCCCTTAACCAACAATGCAGTTTTAAGAAAGAATACCAAAAACATACAATATGAAATAAAAGTAACAAATAATGAAAGAGCAGCAGTAAAAATAACAATAGCAAGGCTATATAGAGGGGGTACCGGTACTGAATCAATGTGCGGGGGCACCGGTTAGTCGAGGTAATTGAGGTAATATGTACATGTAGGTAGAGTTATTAAAGTGATTATGCATAGATAATAAACATAGTAGCAGCAGTGTAAAGGGGGGGGGGGGGCAATGCATATAGTCTGGGTAGCCATTTTATTAGATGTTCAGGAGTCTTATGGCTTGGGGGTAGAAGCTGTTTAGAAGCCTCTTGGACCTAGACTTGGCGCTCCGGTACCGCTTGCCATGCGGTAGCAGAGAGAACAGTCTATGACTTGGGTGGGTGGAGTCTTTGACAATTTTTAGGGCCTTCCTCTGACAATGCCTGGTATAGAGGTCCTGGATGGCAGGAAGCTTGGCCCCAGTGATGTACTGGGCCGTACGCACTACCCTCTGTAGTGCCTTGCGGTCGGTGGCTGAGCAGTTGCCATACCAGGCAGTGATGCAACCAGTCAGGATGCTCTCGATGGTGCAGCTGTAGAACCTTTTGAGGTTCACGACTGTCTTGGTGTGCTTGGACCATGTTAGTTTGTTGGTGATGTGTACACCAAGGAACTTGAAGCTCTCAACCTGCTCCACTACAGCCCCGTCGATGAGAATGGGGGCGTGCTCAGTCCTCTTCTTTTTCCTGTAGTCCACAATCATCTCCTTTGTCTTGATCACGTTGAGGGAGAGGTTGTTGTCCTGGCACCACACGGCCAGGTCTCTGACCTCCTCCCTATATGCTGTCTCGTCGTTGTCTGTGATCAGGCCTACCACTGTTGTGTCATCGGCAAACTTAATGATGGCGTTGGAGTCGTGCCTGGCCATGCAATCATGAGTGAACAGGGAGTACAGGAGCGGACTGAGCACGCACCCCTGAGGGGCCCCCGTGTTGAGGATCAGCGTGGTGGATGTGTTGTTACCTACCCTTACCACCTGGGGGCGGCCCGTCAAAGCACTTCATGGATACAGACGTGAGTGCTACGGGTCGGTAGTCATTTAGGCAGGGTACCTTAGTGTTCTTGGGCACAGGGACTATGGTGGTCTGCTTGAAACATGTTGGTATTACAGACAGGGAGAGTTTGAAAATGTCAGTGAAGACACTTTCCAGTTGGTCAGCGCATGTTCGGAGTACACGTCCTGGTAATCTGTCAGGCCCTGCGGCCTTGTGAATGTTGACCTGTTTAAAGGTCTTACTCACATCGGCTACGGAGATAGTGGGCTATTTTTCTAAGAAGGAACTGTGTCTCAGCCAGGAAATTGTGATTAATTGCAGGCTATGACATTAAGATGTGTAACTAAATCCATTGATGTAATGTACACAGAGATGGTGGGTGTGAGATGGTAGACCTGCCTACCCTCTAACACAGCTCCCACACACCAACCACCACAAGACCATATTATCTTAACTGGGTGAATATGATGCCTGCCAATTAAAGTACTGTATACAGTCAGGTCCAACGTTATTGGCAGTCTTGATAAAAATTAGCAAAAAAGGACTATTAAAATAAATAATACAATGCTGAACTATTTTGCATGCAAAAAAAAAGACATTTTATACTAATACAGAGAAGGAGAAAGAGATTTTGTTTAACAAGTAATACTTTTTTTTTTTTTTAAAAGATAAGGGTCAAAATTATTTGTGTGCGTGACCAAAGAGCTCTATTTTCATGTCATCCAACGAATGCAAACGCCTGGAGTTCGCTAAACGGTATCGGCACTTGGATTGGAACCGGTCCGATGACATGAAAAGAGAGCTCTTTGGCCATGCACACCAGTGGTGGGGCGTCGAAAAGAGGAATCATATGCAGAAAAGAACCCCATACTTACTGTTACATGTGGTGGTGGATCATTGATGTAATGGGGCTATTTTTCTTCCACTGGTCCTGGGGCCCTTGTTGAGGTCAACGGCATCATGAACTCTACCATGTATCAGGATATTTTAGTTACCTCTACCAGGAGGCCTAGACTTGACTGCAAGTGGATCTTCCAGCAAGACGACAACCCCATGCACACATCAAAATCCACAAATAAATGGTTAATTAACAACAACATCAACATTTTGTAATGGCCATCTCAGTCTCTGGACTTGAACCCCATTGTAAACCTGCGGTTTGAATTGAAGAGGGCAGTCCATAAGAGCAGACGAAGGATATCAAGGATCTGGAAAGATTCTGTATGGAGGAATGGTCTAAGATCCATCTCAATGTGTTCTCCAATCTCTTAAAACATTTTCGAAAAAGGCACAGTGTCGTTATCCTCAAGGGTTGGGTGCTGGAATACTGAAAACAGGGATGCCAAACATTTCGACCCTTATCTTTTTGAGTATTTTTTTAAATACTTGTTAAACAAATTCTAGTTCTCTGAGCAATTAAATGAATATAAAATAATACACTGCTCAAAAAAATAAAGGGAACACTTAAACAACACATCCTAGATCTGAATGAATGAAATAATCTTATTAAATACTTTTTTCTTTACATAGTTGCTGACAACAAAATCACACAAAAATTATCAATGAAAATCAAATTTATCAACCCATGGAGGTCTGGATTTGGAGTCACCCTCAAAATTAAAGTGGAAAACCACACTACAGGCTGATCCAACTTTGATGTAATGTCCTTAAAACAAGTCAAAATGAGGCTCAGTAGTATGTGTGGCCTCCACGTGCCTGTATGACCTCCCTACAATGCCTGGGCATGCTCCTGATGAGGTGGCTGATGGTCTCCTGAGGGATCTCCTCCCAGACCTGGACTAAAGCATCCGCCAACTCCTGGACAGTCTGTGGTGCAATGTGGCGTTGGTGGATGGAGCGAGACATGATGTCCCAGATGTGCTCAATTGGATTCAGGTCTGGGGAACGGGCGGGCCAGTCCATAGCATCAATGCCTTCCTCTTGCAGGAACTGCTGACACACTCCAGCCACATGAGGTCTAGCATTGTCTTGCATTAGGAGGAACCCAGGGCCAACCGCACCAGCATATGGTCTCACAAGGGGTCTGAGGATCTCATCTCGGTACCTAATGGCAGTCAGGCTACCTCTGGCGAGCACATGGAGGGCTGTGCGGCCCCCTAAAGAAATGCCACCCCACACCATGACTGACCCACCGCCAAACCGGTCATGCTGGATGATGTTGCAGGCAGCAGAACGTTCTCCACGGCGTCTCCAGACTGTCACGTCTGTCTCATGTGCTCAGTGTGAACCTGCTTTCATTTGTGAAGAGCACAGGGCGCCAGTGGTGAATTTGCCAATCTTGGTGTTCTCTGGCAAATGCCAAACGTCCTGCACGGTGTTGGGCTGTAAGCACAACCCCCATCTGTGGACGTCGGGCCCTCATACCACCCTCATGGAGTCTGTTTGAGCAGACACATGCACATTTGTGGCCTGCTGGAGGTCATTTTGCAGGGCTCTGGCAGTGCTCCTCCTGCTCCTCCTTGCACAAAGGCGGAGGTAGCGGTCCTGCTGCTGGGTTGTTGCCCTCCTACGGCCTCCTCCACGTCTCCTGATGTACTGGCCTGTCTCCTGGTAGCGCCTCCATGCTCTGGACACTACGCTGACAGACACAGCAAACCTTCTTGCCACAGCTCGCATTGATGTGCCATCCTGGATGAGCTGCACTACCTGAGCCACTTGTGTGGGTTGTAGACTCCGTCTCATGCTACCACTAGAGTGAAAGCACCGCCAGCATTCAAAAGTGACCAAAACATCAGCCAGGAAGCATAGGAACTGAGAAGTGGTCTGTGGTCACCACCTGCAGAACCACTTCTTTTTGGGGGGTGTCTTGCTAATTGCCTATAATTTCCACCTGTTGTCTATTCCATTTGCACAACAGCATGTGAAATGTATTGTCAATCAGTGTTGCTTCCTAAGGGGACAGTTTGATTTCACAGAAGTGTGATTGACTTGGAGTTACATTGTGTTGTTTAAGTGTTCCCTTTTATTTTTTGGAGCAGTGTATAATTTCCCAAATTTTTTTGAGCATGCAATATAAATTTGTATTTGTATTATTTAGTTTATACAGTGTTTTTTTTGCTCATCTTTATCAAGGTGCCAATAATGATGGACCTGCCTGTACATCTATGAGTAGCAGATGCACAGTAACATTACAAGGTAAGATGATCTGGAGAAGGTATTTACAGCAAACACGCCATGACACAACCTCTCTATACTCTATACCGCTATCGCTGTTTTCCTGCAAGAAATGTAGGCCTAAGGATTTCTTAGTTAGTTGGATGAAATATGAAGCCCCAAACAAATTACTATGCTAATGCCTTGTATGTATGCTTTTACTATGAGAAAGGAATTTGTTAAGCCACTTTAAGCTGTCCATCATTCAAAGCTGTAAAACAAGGAATGAAATTGGTTTCTGAACACAATACAGACACTAATCCATGTATATGCAGTGCATTCGGAAAGTATTCAGACCCCTTGACTTTTTCCACATTTTGTTACGTTAGTCTTATTCTAAAATTGATTATTATTTTATTTTTTTCTCATCAATCTACACACAATATCCCATAATGACAAAGCGAAAACAGGTTTTTAGAAATGTTTGCAAAAGGGAAGGGATCTGAATACTTTCCGAATGCACTGTAGGTTTCTAATGCTGGATTAGCTAGATGTTAAAAATCATATCTTCTGTACCATCACGTTAATTGCAGGGATTTTGTATTTTAATTTTATGTAGAAAGTGTGAATATTATATTTTCATGAGTAACTATTGTCACTCTAGAAATTAAGTGAAAATGAACTGGCTTGTGGCTAAATTAATCTCCATATTAGCATTTCATTATTGTAGCACCTTATCTGAATATAAAATCATTTCTGGCTAACAATTAAGTACCTTACTGTGATTGTTTTCAATTAAAATTGTAAAAGATAAACAAAAATAGCTTCTTAGCAAAGAGCAATTTCTCAAGCAAGAATTTTGAGTGAGGAGAGGAAAACTGAAAACTAGCTGTTATTGTCAAGAGAAGTTTGGAACTCTCTTACTTAACTAATTTGCCGCCTGGTGATGTCACCAGGCAGGCCAGAACTCCATCCCACCAAAACAGGTTGAAATTTCAAACGGCCTTTTCAAACAGCTCTTTACACTAAAAGGGCATTATCATAATTTCATTCCAACCTCATAGTGTGTAGATATATATATGTGAATGGAATGTGAAGTACTTAACATGAATACTGTACAAATCTATCTGAATCTGTCCTTTAAATCGCTCTTCAGCTTCCTCGTACATCAGACTCTAAGCATTTACATTTTAGTCATTTAGCAGACGCTCTTATCCAGAGCGACTTACAGTTAGTGAATACCTTTTTTTTATACTGGCCCCCCGTGGGAATCGAACCCACAACCCTGGCGTTGCAAACGCCATGCTCTATCAACTGAGCTACATCCCTGCTGGTCATTCCCTCCCCTACCCTGGACAACGCTGGGCCAATTGTGCGCCGCCCATGATTCTCCCGGTCGCGGCCGGCTGCGACAGAGCCTGGATTCGAACCAGGATCTCTAGTGGCACAGTTATGCAGTGCCTTAGACCACTGCGCCACTCAGGAGACATAAGCAGGGGGGATAGTCAGCCAGTAAATAGGTAGAATATACACTATACAGCTAGATACAAATAAGTAATACACATATACAGTACATCACAAATACTGTTCACTCATAATGAAAATAATCTTCACAATCATCCAAGAAGTCTTTTTAGAAACACCTTTATTTGTTATGCATTTGAATTCCAAAAAGTATGATGCTTCAGTTCCATTGATGAGTCTACAGCGATATGGTTCCACATACAGTATATGACATGCAGATAAGGACATTATAATAACTCATATTTTACATTCTCACACTTCCACACCCTGAATGTATTATTTTAAATAATCCTCAAACTGACATAATGAACATGATTTTATTTCCCTTTTTCATAACATCAATGCCAGTCGCATTGAAACAGGACAACAGCAGTGAGCCACATTGAGAATGTTCTAAAAGAAAGGTTGACACAATGATTGATCCCAGAACATTTTCACTTCATAGGGAACGTTCAAAGATATTTTAGTGCAAATATCAAAACATTGGAATGTATTTAAGGTTTAGCGTTAGTTTACCCTTTCATGCTAGTGTTAGTGGTACATTCTCAGTCAGCAGATCGTATTACAAGTGAATATATGGCTGAAATTACACCCTATTCCCTATATACACCCTTAGAATAAAGAAAAAAAGGTGCTATCTAGAACCTAAAAGGGTTATTTGGCTGTCCCCATAGGATAATCCTTTGAATAACCCATTTTAGTTCCAGATAAAACTATTTTGGGTTCCATGTAGAACCCTTTTCACAGAGGGTTCTACTTGGAACCCTAAAGGGTTCTACCTTTGGACAGCCAAAGATCCCTTTTGGAACCCTTTTTACTAAGAGTGTAGTGCACTACTTTTGACCAGGAATAGGGTTCCATAGCACTAGCAGGCAGTAGCCATTTTCTCGAGACTGGACTGCATGCCCACTTCATGGTGGAATTCTTTCTGTGCTTTGTTTCACACCCCTATTCGGCAGGACAACAGCGTGGCTAGTTACAAGATTAAATCATAGCTGAAAGGTGTTAAGCAACATCACAGAGATCTATCAGCAGTCCAGTCGTTCAAATAAAGTCACACATCAATCTCAATAATGTCTACAGTTTGACAGACGATCAAGTTGAAAGGAGTGAACTATTTGACAGGTTTATTCTGAAACAGGATGTGTGATCTGATCTTAAACCCTGACCACACCAGAAATCTCCTCATATCATTGCATGAACATCTTTTTAAAAATAAAGTAAACATGTATCTCTCTTACACTAATTACACATTTTATTTTAGTGTTACTTACTTTTAGAAATATCACCATACCCATGTTCATCGTTTGTTCCTCATTCTGTCTTTGAAAACAGTGCACCCATGGCAGTTAAGGTTTGGAATGTTTTGGAATGTAGGCATCCCATTTATTTGAAATTCAAGAGTTTTTCATGACAACAGAATCGTTTATTTTTCTCTCCATGACAACAGAAACTGACTAAATAATCCAGTCTTTCAATATCAGACCTTTGTTACCCTAAAACCAGTTCTGAAGGAGGAATCCTGAACCATAATCCAAAGTAATATACAGGAGTAAAGTTATAATTTTGCAGCTTTTCCACCTTTTCAAGTTAAATTAAAGTAATCGAACATTTCACCAGGGCTGGGCTCAATTCAATTTCAAATCAGTCAAAAATAGGAATGTTCTTGTGTATTACCAGAGGACACATATCTACATTATTAAATCACTCCATCGGAGATCTTAATGAGCATTGTGTTCCTGGCCTTGCTAATAGTATAGGTCAAAAGGACATTCATAAATATTATTTCCACACCATTTCATGCAACCAAAATAATGAAATACCTAGTAAACATTACCAGAACAAGCATTGTTTGTGACAGATGTACTAATCTATGTGAAAATTAAATGATAATAGCCCTTTGCAAAAAGGCAGTTCACATCATGTTGTGTTGCCTTGAGAATGTCAGAGAGAGGAAGAGAGAGAGAGAGAGAGAGAGAGAGAGAGAGAGGAAGAGAGGGAGAGAGGAAGAGAGAGAGAGAGGAAGAGAGAGAGAGAGGGAGAGAGAGAGAAAGGGGAGAGAGAGAGAAAGGGGAGAGAGAAAGGGGAGAGAGAGAGAAAGGGGGAGAGAGAGAGAGAGAGAGTGAGAGAGAGGGGGAGAGAGAGAGAGAGAGAGAGAGAGAGAGAGAGAGAGAGAGAGAGAGAGAGAGAGAGAGAGAGAGAGAGAGAGAGGATAATAGACAGAAGAAATATGGCTGTGTTTCCTGTTTGATGAACCCTACTCTAAACAATTACAGGAGGAACGTGTGAGTCTCCCAGATGTATGCCCCCTATCCCAGCCAGGGACAATCACCCAACCATCATATTCACTAATATGCTACAACAAGGCATAGAGAAATATGCATTATAATTGTAAAGCCAAATTGGAACCACTCATACATGTTCCATACATTGCTGTAATTACAAGAGTATGTTTACAACTGGGGCATAATATTTACATTAGATCTGTATGCTGATTGCAATACATGCTATTATCAGTATACACAGATGTTTGATTTCATGGTTACTGCATATAGTCTGTCCCCAGCAGGAGATGTGGAGGAAACATATACGTATCTGAACTACAGGTATTGCGATGAAGACAGAACCTCAACAGCTTCTTTGACCAAAATGGAAACATATTGTTCAAATGGTCTGAAATAAGGAGAGCAAATCTGTATGGCAACATATCCTGTCTGGACTTTACTTGGCAGAGGCACATTATCACTGTGACGTGTGTTATGCAGTTCAGGATACAGGAGAAACCTGTAGGCCCCCACGATTAGAAACAGCCTGTTCGTAACTCAATGCATACGTGTTGTTTCCCCAGTTTGGGGTTAACATAAGTGTTGTTGAATATTAATTATATTATTCTGATGGTTTATAAAGGTCTCAATAAAGGTAGGGTTGAAGCCACCATCTGTAAATGTTGTTTTTGTCATAAAATTAATCGCATCATCACATGAGAGCAAACAAAATGAATAGTATCTGGGGATGTTATAGGAGTAGGGTGTTATAGGGGTAGGATGTTATAGGAGTAGGATGTTATAGGGCCAGGTGTTATAGGAGTAGGATGTTATAGGGCCAGGTGTTATAGGAGTAGGATGTTATAGGAGTAGGATGTTATAGGGCCAGGTGTTATAGGAGTAGGATGTTATAGGAATAGGATGTTATAGGGCCAGGTGTTATAGGAGTAGGATGTTATAGGGATAGGATGTTATAGGGCCAGGTGTTATAGGAGTAGGATGTTATAGGAGTAGGATGTTATAGGGCCAGGTGTTATAGGAGTAGGATGTTATAGGAATAGGATGTTATAGGGCCAGGTGTTATAGGAGTAGGATGTTATAGGGCCAGGTGTTATAGGAGTAGGATGTTATAGGAATAGGATGTTATAGGGCCAGGTGTTATAGGAGTAGGATGTAATAGGAGTAGGATGTTATAGGGCCAGGTGTTATAGGAGTAGTATGTTATAGGAGTAGGATGTTATAGGGCCAGGTGTTATAGGAGTAGGATGTTATAGGGTAGGATGTTATAGGGCCAGGTGTTATAGGAGTAGGATGTTATAGGAGTAGGATGTTAATGGGGTAGGATGTTATAGGGCCAGGTGTTATAGAAGTAAGATGTTATAGGAGTAGGATGTTATAGGAGTAGGATGTTGTAGGGGTAGGATGTTATAGGGCCAGGTGTTATAGGAGTAGGATGTTATAGGGGTAGGATGTTATAGGAGTAGGATGTTATAGGAGTAGGATGTTATAGGGGTAGGATGTTATAGGAATAGGATGTTATATGAGTAGGATGTTATAGGAGTAGGATGTTATATGAGTAGGATGTTATAGGAGTAGGATGTTATAGGAGTAGGATGTTAATGGGGTAGGATGTTATAGGGCCAGGTGTTATAGGAGTAGGATGTTATAGGAGTAGGATGTTATAGGGCCCGGTGTTATAGGAGTAGGATGTTATATGACCAGGTGTTATAGGAGTAAGATGTTATAGGAGTAGGATGTTATAGGAGTAGGATGTTATAGAGCCAGGTGTTATAGGAGTAGGATGTTATAGAGCCAGGTGTTATAGGAGTAGGATGTTATAGGAGTAGGATGTTATAGGAGTAGGATGTTATAGGAGTAGGATGTTATAGAGCCAGGTGTTATAGGAATACGTTTTACAGCTAAAGGTATTCATTTATGGACTGCGTTCGAAAAGTATTCTTTATCTTTGGACCTTTTTTAGGAACTGAATGAAAGTACATGATGGAGTTACATGATGGAGATAGATAACAGACACGTGTTCTAATAAGACATGGAGATAGATAACAGACACGTGTTCTAATAAGACATGTAGCACTACATCTGACAGCATTGCCAGAACCCTAATAATTCAGTCTATTTGTCATCAACAAACTCTTATTCTGTATGTGATTGACACAGGCCATCATAGAGCTGAGAATCTACAACAACCCAAACTTCTGGATCTAGTAAACAGATTCTGTTGCCGGGAGACTACTATATAAACAGGACATATTTTGTGTTGTAGTATTTGGTGTAGTTCTTTCCCCTATGTTCCTATAGCGATGTGAACGGAATGTGTGAAGTATTTTCTTTAGACATATGGCACAACTATTCGAGCCTAGTTAGCGTTTGTGCACATACGATTCAAAGACACTTATAAACAGGGGACTATATGAATCAACAACATGGTATAACGTCACAGATAGATAGAAAGACACACAGTATAGTTTAAACATACAAATGCACATACAGTACATGTCGTAGTACATAGACATCATTACAATGGCTTCATCGTTTTTTTTTCTCATCTTTTGTTTGCGTATACACTTGTATTTTTTATACACATTAGGATACGGTTGGGTGAGAAGGGGTTTAGACAAATAGGTAGATAGCGTAACGGAACTGTACTTTTTTTCTTTACAGAAAACAAACGTGACAAGATTTTTTTTCCAACATTGAATTATCATTTTTATAGTTTTTGAGTGATTATTATTGCAGTCTAAACAATATGGCTTTACCTAGTGAAAAACCCTATCAGACCTAAAAAAAAAAAAAAAAAAAGTTTACAATAATTTACTCGTAACCTGTGATTATTTAAATGTTTATTTTTGTTTTTCGAATATATCAACCTTCAATGTCATGTAGCCATGTCCGTTATATGAAAAATATGAGAATTTCTGACAATAAAACTTCACAGGGTTAAGTCTTAGGAAAGTGTTACCCAGAATGACATCAATGTCTTCATAACAATTATATGTTGCCAGCATATTCCTACTGCAATCAACAAGACCAAATCTGGACCACTTCCTTAGTTCTGGACAATTTCCTTAGTTAGTGGTGACAAAATAAATAATCATGTTTTTTTCAGTATCTTTGGACTTGATGTTAATGATTCAAACAATACCAATGCGATTGTCTCTCAGGATAACATGGAATTTATGAAGGATTATATTTTTTTTTAGGTCAACTTATTAACTAATAAATAAATAAAACATTTAAATTACATTTAACATTGCACTATTTCATAATAGCCTCCAAATAATGAGTTAAACATGTACCTTGTGTAAAAGAGACACGTGGTGTGGGAGGTGAGTAGTGAAATTACATTTACATGTTACTCATTTAGCAGACGCTCTTATCCAGAGCGATTTACAGGAGCAATTAATGACGACATACGCAGTATCAGCTTCCTTCACTGTAACGCAGTGCTCGTGTTTGATTGTCTTTAGACTGCACTAACCACCAACTGTTAAAATATGATGTTGACTAAAGCATTTTCGTAGAGTGTATAATGTTGATGGGGTGACCTTCGTTTATAATGCAACAGTAAGTAAAGACGGTTTCTCTCACAAAATGCAGTCTGTCTGTCAGGATGATAATCTCTTATATTTAACCTTGGAAAATGAGAGATGTTTTATATTGGTCAGGTATTTAAAGGGAAATCAAATATTCCATATTCCAGTTGCCTTAGTGTTTCATAGCATAAGAAGGCATGGGATCAGATCTATTCGTACAGCCAGACTAACGTTAAATACATACGTCATAATGTGGCAGGTTTGCATCCTTTTAAGACAAACAACATATTATATAAAATTAAATTATATCATCAAATGACTTCAATGAGACCCTCATTAACAGCTCCCCCTAGTGGAGGAAGTCCTACGAAGGCACAGTCACTCTAAACGAACTGAACTGGTGTTCTCAAAAATACCTAGAATAGAATATCCACTTCAGCATTGCCTCCTACACAGTTACAGTAGCTTACTGACTATAAAAATAGAAAAAAGAAAAGCGCTCCATCTCCAGATACGTGTTGGCAGTGCTTTTCAAACACGTGAGCAGGAATGCACATTGAAGTGTCCATTAGTATGGAGTATTGAATCCCGCTCTCTCTGCATGGCTGGACAGAAACACCATACCCCAGTTGATACAAATGACTGACCAATCCAAATGCATCTACCTGGTGTGGTGGATCTATCTACCAATGTTGGAATGTTAGATAAGTGGAGAAATAAAAAAAACATTAACTTAGTCTGCGGTTGAGAGACCGACCAAAAGCTGTGAGTAGATATATAACCACATTGTGTCTAGTCAGAGTAAGAAAACAACTAATATTTCTGTAAAGGCAGTGAATAGTCGTTTGGCAAGAACCCCTCCACCCCTCCTACCCCCCATCCTCCAGTCCCAGATCTCCCCTCCCCCTCCCCTCCCCCCCCTCCCCTCCACCCCTCCTACCCCCAGATCTCCCCTCCCCCTCCCCTCCCCTCCCCCTCCCCCTCCCCTCCCCCTCCCCTCCACCCCTCCTACCCCCCATCCTCCAGTCCCAGATCTCCCCTCCCCCTCCCCCTCCCCCCTCCCTCCACCCCCTCCTACCCCCATCCTCCAGTCCCAGATCTCCCCTCCCCCTGTTCATTACTTCTTGAACATGTCCTGCAGAGGTCCAGGGAGGAACTTGAGGACGGTGTCCAGAATGCTCTCCTCATCCTCATCTTCCTCGTCTCCGCACCCGGCTGGGATGGCCTTCTTGGCGCGCGTCAGAGACCCCTCGCAGGCCTGCTCCATGGCTGCCTTCTCCTCTGCCTCCTTCTCCTCCTTCTTCTTCAGGCCATACTGCGTGGATGAAGGGCATAGTTAACAATATATACAGTTGAAGTCGGAAGTTTACATACACTTAGGTTGGAGTCATTAAAACTTGTTTTTCAACCACTCCACACACTCCACACACAGGCCTACAAACCTGACTCAGTTACACCAGCTCTGTCAGGAGGAATGGGCCAAAATTCACCCAATTTATTGTGGGAAGCTTGTGGAAGGCTACCCGATATGTTTGACCCAAGTTAAACAATTGAAAGGCAATGCTACCAAATACTAATTGAGTGTGCGTAAACTTCTGACCCACTGGGAATGTGATGAAATAAATAAAAGCTGAAATAAATAATTCTCTCAACTATTATTCTGACATTTCATATTCTTAAAATAAAGTGGTGATCCTAACTGACCTAAGACAGGGAATTTTTACTAGGATTAAATGTCAGGAATTGTGAAAAACTGAGTTTAAATGTATTTGGCTAAGGTGTATGTATACTTCCGACTTCAACTGTATATGAGGATGTCACTTTCAAAGGAGTAACACCCCCAATCCCCTCTTGAGATCAAATAGTGTTCCACAAGTATTGATTCTTGCACCTACAGTGCCTTCAGAAAGTATTCATACCCCTTGACTTTTTACACATTTTGTTGTGTTACAGTCTGAATTTAAAATGGATCAAATTTAGGTGTTTTGTCACTGGCCTACACACAACTCCCATAACGTCAAAGTGGAATTATGTTTTTAGTTTTTTTTAAACTAATTAATTTTAAATTAAAAGCTGAAATGTCTTGAGTCAATAAGTATTCAACCCTTTTGTTATGGCAAGCCTAAATAAGTTCAGGAGTCAACATTTGCTTAACAAGCCACATTAAGTTGCATAGACTCTGTGTGCAATAATAGTGTTTACCATGATTTTTGAATGACTACCTCACCTCTGTACCCCACACATACAATTATCTGTAAGGTCCCTCAGTTGAGCAGTGAATTTTAAACACAGATTCAACCACAAAGACCAGGTAGGTTTTACAATGCCTCACAAAGAAGAGCACCTGTTGGTAAATGGGTAAAACATTTTAAAAAAGCAGACATTGAATATCCCTTTGAGCATGGTGAAGTT
The DNA here is from genome assembly GCF_020615455.1 of Coregonus clupeaformis. Classification (NCBI taxonomy): domain Eukaryota; kingdom Metazoa; phylum Chordata; class Actinopteri; order Salmoniformes; family Salmonidae; genus Coregonus; species Coregonus clupeaformis. The sequence continues at coordinate 15,350,762 of NC_059193.1, forward strand.
ATTAATTACACTTAAAGTCACTACAAAGATATAGGCGTCCTTCCTAACTCAGTTGCCGGAGAGGAATGAAACCGCTCAGGGATTTCACCATGAGGCCAATTTAAAACAGTTACAGAGTTTAATGGCTGTGATAGGAGAACACTGAGGATGGATCAACAACATAGTAGTTACTCCCCAATACTAACCTAATTGACAGAGTGAAAAGAAGGAAGCTTGTACAGAATAAAAATATTCTAAAACATGCATCCTGTTTGCAACAAGGCACTAAAGTAATACTGCAAAAAATGTGGAAGAGTAATTCGCTTTTTGTCCTGAATACAAAGTTTTATGTTTGGGGCAATGAATGTGAAATAGTATCCGAGTAGTTTGTGGACTGCTGCAGTGCTCACCTTGATCCTGATGGACTGTCGTACTACTTCTCTTTCTGACTCCATTTTCCGGTGCTTATCCTTCCTCTCCTCCTCCTGTTGTCTCAGAGCCTCCTGTCTCTCCTCCTCTTCCTCCTCCTTCTTCTTCGCGGCCTCTGGATCCTTCACCTCCTCTCCTCCTAACATTTTCCCCATGTCTTTAGTGGCCCCTGGAGGAAACAGTCACACACACAGAGCCTGAAGTCATTCGGTTAAAATACCATACAATACAATACACTTCTATTTGTCCATCTGCTACCAACCCTAACCCTACAGCCGTAACCTGCCACCTGTCTCACTGGTCTAACTGACATACTGTATCAGTAGAGTACAAGGATGAAATATAGAGACATTCCCAATTCCAATAATATAAACTTGCTAGGATAAAGCATGGTGTATAGACTTCAGTTGGAAAAGTAGTGTGTTCACCAGCCAGTCCAGTTTAATGTTCTGTGTCATCTTGTAATCATTAATGACTGAAATGACCTTGACTCGTAGCAGGTGGCAGCTCTCTAGTGACTATAACACAACCATTTCTCCCAGTGTATTGATATTGTTGTTGTTACCAGAGTCAGATCAATAGTGAACACAGCACAACCCGAGTGACTATGAATGATCTACATACCAGCAGAGTTCAAACTTTATCCTGTTATTGATGTGCTGCTCTGACACACGCTGGCCAAGTTACTGCTCCGACACAGGAAGAGGCTGGCCACAGGCCAAGTTACTGCTCCGACACAGGAAGAGGCTGGCCACAGGCCAAGTTACTGCTCCGACACAGGAAGAGGCTGGCCACAGGCCAAGTTACTGCTCCGACATAGGAAGAGGCTGGCCACAGGCCAAGTTACTGCTCCGACACAGGAAGAGGCTGGCCACAGGCCAAGTTACTGCTCCGACACAGGAAGAGGCTGGCCACAGGCCAAGTTACTGCTCCGACACAGGAAGAGGCTGGCCACAGGCCAAGTTACTGCTCAGACACAGGAAGAGGCTGGCCACAGGCCAAGTTACTGCTCCGACACAGGAAGAGGCTGGCCACAGGCCAAGTTACTGCTCCGACACAGGAAGAGGCTGGCCACAGGCTCTGACACAGGAAGAGGCTGGCCACAGGCCAAGTTACTGCTCTGACACAGGAAGAGGCTGGCCACAGGCCAAGTTACTGCTCTGACACAGGAAGAGGCTGGCCACAGGCCAAGTTACTGCTCCGACACAGGAAGAGGCTGGCCACAGGCCAAGTTACTGCTCTGACACAGGAAGAGGCTGGCTACAGGCCAAGCTGCTGCTCTGACACAGGAAGAGGCTGGCCACAGGCCAAGTTACTGCTCCGACACAGGAAGAGGCTGGCCACAGGCCAAGTTACTGCTCCGACACAGGAAGAGGCTTTTTACTGCTCTGACACAGGAAGAGGCTGGCCACAGGCCAAGTTACTGCTCCGACACAGGAAGAGGCTGGCCACAGGCCAAGTTACTGCTCCGACACAGGAAGAGGCTGGCCACAGGCCAAGTTACTGCTCTGACACAGGAAGAGGCTGGCCACAGGCCAAGTTACTGCTCCGACACAGGAAGAGGCTGGCCACAGGCCAAGTTACTGCTCCGACACAGGAAGAGGCTGGCCACAGGCCAAGTTACTGCTCAGACACAGGAAGAGGCTGGCCACAGGCCAAGTTACTGCTCCGACACAGGAAGAGGCTGGCCACAGGCCAAGTTACTGCTCTGACACAGAAAGGCCAAGTTACTGGCCATCAGTGCTTTTAGGAGCAAATAGATCCCTCTGTAGCCCCTGGAGAGAAGGGTTAAAGGTCCCCCTCGAGAGCAGGGTTAAAGGTCAATCTGGAGCCTGGAGAGCAGGGTTGAAGGACCCCCTGGAGAGCAGGGTTAAAGGTCACTCTGGAGCCTCTGGAGAGCAGGGTTAAAGGTCACTCTGGAGCCCCTGGAGAGCAGGGTTAAAGGTCACTCTGGAGCCCCTGGAGAGCAGGGTTAAAGGTCACTCTGGAGCCCCTGGAGAGCAGGGTTAAAGGTCACTCTGGAGCCCCTGGAGAGCAGGGTTAAAGGTCACTCTGGAGCCTCTGGAGAGCAGGGTTAAAGGTCACTCTGGAGCCCCTGGAGAGCAGGGTTAAAGGTCACTCTGGAGCCCCTGGAGAGCAGGGTTAAAGGTCACTCTGGAGCCTCTGGAGAGCAGGGTTAAAGGTCACTCTGGAGCCCCTGGAGAGCAGGGTTAAAGGTCACTCTGGAGCCCCTGGAGAGCAGGGTTAAAGGTCACTCTGGAGCCCCTGGAGAGCAGGGTTAAAGGTCACTCTGCCCACTGTTAGCCCCCCACTGCTTTCAACCCTCTACCCCCCACTGACTATGCCACTACTAACCTATGATAACAAATGTAAACAACAACTTTAAAGGCTACAGGGTTTGCTTGTCTTGTTTTTTAAATGTTAATTCCATTAGGGAACGTTGCACCCTAATGGAATTATTATTATTGTCTATGATACTACTGAGGTCACATACTGTATGATCATCTTTCCAAATAAAGGTATTGATCCTGATTTAAAGAAGAGTGGTGAATTCCCTTCTTAGCACGCAAAATGGTGCTTTCAAACGTCAAGAATGAGATATTAATCAATTAGGCATATGCTAATTCAGTTAAGGTCCATTTATGTCTTTAAAGTAAAAAGAGAGGGTGGTCGTAGTGAGATTCCCATGAATTGTGGCTATGAATGCAATATGTATTTTATACAGTATAAATAAAGATGTTTCATCATTCGTAAATGCCCAGTGCAGTCAAAAATGTGATTTTCCTATGTTTTATATGTATTTCCACACTATAAGGTTGGAATGATACTGTGAAATTGGGAAAATGATGATAATTCCCTTTTAGTGAAAAAAACTCCTGAAATTTCAGCCTGTTTTGGTTGGATGGAGTTCTAGCCTGCCTGGTGACATCACCAGTCGGTAAATTAGTTAATAGACCAATAAGAAAGAGAGTTCCAAACTTCTCTGCCAATAACAGCTAGTTTTCAGTTTTCCTCTCCCCACTCAGACCACTCCCAGACAATCCTAGCCAAATTCTTGCTTAAGAAATTGCTCTTTGCTAAGAAGCTATTTCTGTTTATTTTTAACCATTTAAATGGAAAACAATCACAGTAAGGTACTTCATTGTTACCCAGAAATGATTTGATATTGAGATTAAAACAGCTGCATTGGGCCTTTAGATAAAGGTGTAGCTGTGGCGCTACAGGGGTATGTCAAATGTAGACTGTTAAGACAGACAGTCACATACAACAAATAAGACAAAAAACAGAAAACTTGAGCGTGCATAACTATTCACCACCCCAAAGTCAATACTTTGTAGAGCCACCTTTTGCAGCAATTACAGCTGCAAGTCTCTTGGGGTATGTCTCTATAAGCTTGGCACATCTAGACACTGGGATTTTTGCTCATTCTTCAAGGCAAAACTGCTCCAGCTCCTTCAAGTTGGATGGGTTCCGCTGGTGTACAGCAATCGTTAAGTCATACGACAGATTCTCAATTGGATTGATGTCTGGGATTTGACTAGGCCATTCCAAGACATTGAAATGTTTCCCCTTAAACCACTCAAGTGTTGCTTTAGCAGTATGCTTAGGGTCATTGTCCTGCTGGAAGGTGAACCTCCATCCCAGTCTCAAATCTCTGAAAGATTGAAACAGGTTTCCCTCAAGAATTTCCCTGTATTTAGCACCATCCATCATTCCTTCAATTCTGACCAGTTTCCCAGTCCCTGCCGATGAAAAACATCCCCACAGCATGATGCTGCCACCACCATGCTTCACTGTGGGGATGGTGTTCTCGGGGTGATGAGAGGTGTTGGGTTTGCGCCAGACATAGCGTTTTTCTTGATGGCCAAAAAGCTCAATTTTAGTCTCATCTGACCAGAGTACCTTCTTCTATATGTTTGGGGAGTCTCCCACATGCCTTTTGGTAAACACCAAACGTGTTTGCTTATTTTTGTCTTTAAGCATAGGCTTTTTTCTGGCCACTCTTCCGTAAAGCGCAGCTCTGTGGAGTGTATGGCTTAAAGTGGTGCTATGGACAGATACTCCAATCTCCGCTGTGGAGCTTTGCAGCTCCTTCAGGGTTATCTTTGGTCTCTTTGTTACCTCTCTGATTAATGCCCTCCTTGCCTGGTCCGTGAGTTTTGGTGGGCGGCCCTCTCTTGGCAGGTTTGTTGTGGTGCCATATTCTTTCAATTTTTTAATAATGGATTTAATGGTGCTCCGTGGGATGTTCAAAGTTTCGGATATTTTTATATAACCCAACCCTGATCTCTACTTCTCCACAACTTTGTCCCTGACCTGTTTGGAGAGCTCCTTGGTCTTCATTGTGCCGCTTGCTTGGTGGTGCCCCTTGCTTAGTGGTGTTGCAGACTCTGGGGCCTTTCAGAACAGGTGTATATATACTGAGATCATGTGACAGATCTTGTGACACTTAGATTGCACACAGGTGGACTTTATTTAACTAATAATGAGACTTCTGAAGGTAATTGGTTGCACCAGATCTTATTTAGGGGCTTCATAGCAAAGGGGGTGAATACATATGCACGCACCACTTTTCCGTTATTTATTTTGTATAAAGTTATTTTTTTCTTTTCACTTTGGACTATTTTGTGTTTTCCATTACATGAAATCCAAATAAAAATCAATTTAAATTACAGATTGTAATGCAACAAAGTAGGAAAAACACCAAGGGGGATGAATACCTTTGCAAGGCTCTGTAAGTTCTAGAGTCACTTCATTCTTTGCTCTTGCTGGTCATTCCTTTACTAATACCTCAATTGTATAATCTACAAAGCTCTCGTTTGATATATTCAGACACAGACTGGGAGAAACCATCCTTCAACAGTGGATGTCACGTCTTATGAATCACCATAAGTAACCCTTTGACTGCATGGTACACAGTGTGTTTCGTCTAGTCTAGTGAGAACACAGAGACAGACAGACAGACAGACAGACAGACAGACAGACAGACAGACAGACAGACAGACAGACAGACAGACAGAGAGAGAGAGAGAGAGAGAGAGAGAGAGAGAGAGAGAGAGAGAAAGAGAGAGAGAGAAGAGAGAGAGAGGAGAGAAATCAGGGGACATGGCCCATTGGCTTCCACAGGCTGCTAGTCGGAAGGATGATGCTGCTGAATAATTTGTTAGGGATGGGGGGGAAGTTTGAAGAATGGAACGCATTTGAATAATAGATTACCCTCATTGGTAAATCATGCCCTCGTGTGTCAAAAGTAAACCTAAATGTTGGACACTTTGGGATGAACTTTTAAAATGATGACCAGCATCAAGAAGAGCTCATGAAGATGTACTGTAGCTAGGCTGTTTCCCAAATGGCACCCTTATTCCTACATAGTGCACTTCTTTTGACCAGAGACTCATGAGCCCTGGTCAAAAGAAGTGCACTCTGTAGGAAATAGGGTGCCATTTCTGCTGTAGGCTACAGTTGGTCATGCATGTACAGAGCAGCTTTCTACGCTACGTATCTGGGTTTCTGTGCTCCAGGAGAAGTAAAATCCCTGCAGGTATTCTACTACTATTACAGTAGATATCTGGACTGTTAGCATAACAGATGACATGAGTGGTCAGTCTCATGGTGAAGATATAAGATATATATATATATATATATATTTATCTACAGTGGGGGAAAAAAGTATTTAGTCAGCCACCAATTGTGCAAGTTCTCCCACTTAAAAAGATGAGAGAGGCCTGTAATTTTCATCATAGGTACACGTCAACTATGACAGACAAAATGAGAAAAAAAATTCTAGAAAATCACATTGTAGGATTTTTAATGAATTTATTTGCAAATTATGGTGGAAAATAAGTATTTGGTCAATAACAAAAGTTTCTCAATACTTTGTTATATACCCTTTGTTGGCAATGACACAGGTCAAACGTTTTCTGTAAGTCTTCACAAGGTTTTCACACACTGTTGCTGGTATTTTGGCCCATTCCTCCATGCAGATCTCCTCTAGAGCAGTGATGTTTTGGGGCTGTCGCTGAGCAAAACGGACTTTCAACTCCCTCCAAAGATTTTCTATGGGGTTGAGATCTGGAGACTGGCTAGGCCACTCCAGGACCTTGAAATGCTTCTTACGAAGCCACTCCTTCGTTGTCCGGGCGGTGTGTTTGGGATCATTGTCATGCTGAAAGACCCTGCCACATTTCATCTTCAATGCCTTTGCTGATGGCAGGAGGTTTTCACTCAAAATCTCACGATACATGGCCCCATTCATTCTTTCCTTTACACGGATCAGTCGTCCTGGTCCCTTTGCAGAAAAACAGCCCCAAAGCATGATGTTTCCACCCCCATGCTTCACAGTAGGTATGGTGTTCTTTGGATGCAACTCAGCATTCTTTGTCCTCCAAACACGACGAGTTGAGTTTTTACCAAAAAGTTATATTTTGGTTTCATCTGACCATATGACATTCTCCCAATCCTCTTCTGGATCATCCAAATGCACTCTAGCAAACTTCAGACGGGCCTGGACATGTACTGACGGATCACCACCTCAAGCTGAACCTTGACAAGACGGAGCTGCTCTTCCTCCCGGGGAAGGACTGCCCGTTCCATGATCTCGCCATCACGGTTGACAAATCCGTTGTGTCCTCCTCCCAGAGTGCGAAGAGCCTTGGCGTGACCCTGGACAACACCCTGTCGTTCTCCGCTAACATGAAGGCGGTGACCCGATCCTGCAGGTTCATGCTCTACAACATTCGGAGAGTACGACCCTGCCTTACACAGGAAGCGGCACAGGTCCTAATCCAGGCACTTGTCATCTCCCGTCTGGATTACTGCAACTCGCTGTTGGCTGGGCTCCCTGCCTGTGCCATTAAACCCCTACAACTCATCCAGAATGACGCAGCCCGTCTGGTGTTCAACCTTCCCAAGTTCTCTCACGTCACCCCGCTCCTCCGCACACTCCACTGGCTTCCAGTTGAAGCTCGCATCTGTTACAAGACCATGGTGCTTGCCTATGGAGCTGTGAGGGGAACGGCACCTCCGTACCTTCAGGCTCTGATCAGTCCCTACACCCAAATGAGGGCATTGCGTTCATCCACCTCTGGCCTGCTGGCTCCCCTTCCTCTGCAGAAGCATAGTTCCCGCTCAGCCCAGTCAAAACTGTTCGCTGCTCTGGCACCCCAATGGTGGAACAAGCTCCCTCACGACGCCAGGACAGCGGAGTCACTCACCACCTTCCGGAGACATTTGAAACCCCACCTCTTTAAGGAATACCTGGGATAGGATAAAGTAATTGTAAAGTGGTTATCCCACTGGCTATAGGGTGAATGCACCAATTTGTAAGTCGCTCTGGATAAGAGCGTCTGCTAAATGACGTAAATGTAAATGTAAATGTACTGGCTTAAGCAGGGGGACACGTCTGGCACTGCAGGATTTGAGTCCCTGGCGGCGTAGTGTGTTACTGATGGTAGGCTTTGTTACTTTGGTCCCAGCTCTCTGCAGGTCATTCACTAGGTCCCCCCGTGTGGTTCTGGGATTTTTGCTCACCGTTCTTGTGATCATTTTGACCCCACGGGGTGAGATCTTGCGTGGAGCCCCAGATCGAAGGAGATTATCAGGGGTCTTGTATGTCTTCCATTTCCTAATAATTGCTCCCACAGTTGATTTCTTCAAACCAAGCTGCTTACCTATTGCAGATTCAGTCTTCCCAGCCTGGTGCAGGTCTACAATTTTGTTTCTGGTGTCCTTTGACAGCTCTTTGGTCTTGGCCATAGTGGAGTTTGGAGTGTGACTGTTTGAGGTTGTGGACAGGTGTCTTTTATACTGATAACAAGTTCAAACAGGTGCCATTAATACAGGTAACGAGTGGAGGACAGAGGAGCCTCTTAAAGAAGAAGTTACAGGTCTGTGAGAGCCAGAAATCTTGCTTGTTTGTAGGTGACCAAATACTTATTTTCAATTTGCAAATAAATTCATAAAAAATCCTACAATGTGATTTTCTGGATATTTTTTTCTCAATTTGTCTGTCATAGTTGACGTGTACCTATGATGAAAATTACAGGCCTCTCTCATCTTTTTAAGTGGGAGAACTTGCACAATTGGTGGCTGACTTTGTGACCCCATTTCCTGGTCCCTCCCTGTATGCAAATTATTTGACAGCTATTCTTTTCAAAATAATATGTCCTTTATTTATTTGAAGACACATATTGATGCCATAAGTCAATGGTGGGATAATGATGATTTAAATGTTTTCACCTCCGGAGGTGGTCAAGGAAGATCTGATCACAATCAGATCACAATGCATCTTTGAATCATCTACACCTGTCTGAAAATGTGGCCACAATCAGAATGTAGATGAGATCAGGACAAAGGAAGCATGTTAGAACCAGGTATAAACAGGGCTTTAGTCTTCCCTCCATGATTTGACCTGCTGAAGTTACTCCTCGGCTGTCTGTCTGTTTGGAGACTGATTGAAACGGGCACGCAATTAGCACTCCCTCCTAATCTAATGTGGTCAGTCAGAGAGCCTGATGAGCCAATATCTAATTAACTATGCAGCGACACAAAGCAATCACAGGCCGGAGGCTAGGATCCATACGGAGATCTGTGTGAGATGGTGGAAGCAAGCAACACATCACATCCAGTTTATTTCCAGTGATATGGGTCAAAGCTAAACGTTATAGAGAAGTGGGAAAATAGGACATTATCTTAATGGCCAGAATGTACTATTTTACATTTAGAGAGCTTGGGACTAAAAATGATGATTCTGAGACAATTGGCTTTAAAGTTCCGAACTCTCATTGGTTTGAATGGTGTCAGCAATTTTTAGATTGTATTCTTTTGAACTTAACAACATTAATTATGGTATTTAGAGTACTATATACCTCCCGAGTGGTGCAGTGGTCTAAGACGCCGCGTCGCAGTGCTAGCTGTGCCACTAGAGATCCTGGTTCGAATCCAGGCTCTGTCGTAGCCGGCCGCGACCGGGAGACCCATGGGGCGGCGCACAATTGGCCCAGGGTAGGGGAGGGAATGGCCGGCAGGGATGTAGCTCAGTTGGTAGAGCATGTCCACCGGCCCAGGGTTGTGGGTTTGATTCCCATGGGGGGCCAGTATGAAAAAATAAAATAATGTATGCACTCACTAACTGTAAGTCGCTCTGGATAAGAGCGTCTGCTAAATGACTAAAATGTAAAAATATAGGTACTGAACAGAACAAGACTTTGTCAAAAACTCAATTTTGACAAAAATGCTGATAGAACCTTCTAGTCCCAAGCTCTCGATTTAGAATATTTTCATGTCTTATCTGAAGAAAGTCAATGGGAGTGGAGTAAATCCCATCAGGTTTCTTGGCTTGATACCTGGCTGTGCCAACATAATCACTTTTCAGCTAGCTACATAGACATAGTTGAACACAGTGCACTGCACTGGCTCAATTAACCTTCCATTTGAAAACATCTTAATACTTTTGGGAATTCTGTCTTGACAGAAAACATCTGTGGTGTCACTATATCTCAGCAGGTCTTTAGAACAACGGGAAACTTCCCCCAGCCCCAGTCCCCCGACCCCCCCAGCCCCAGCCCCAGCCCCCCTGTCCCCCAGTCCCCTGACCCCCAGCCCCAGCCCCCAGTCCCCTGACCCCCCAGCCCCAGCCCCCCAGTCTCCTGACCCCCAGCCCCTGCCCCCCAGTCCCCCCGACCCCCCAGCCCCAGCCCCCCAGTCTCCTGACCCCCAGCCCCTGCCCCCCAGTCCCCCGACCCCCAGCCCCAGCCCCCAAGTCCCCCGACCCCCAGCCCCCAAGTCCCCTGACCCCCCAGCCTCAGCCCCCCAGTCCCCCCGACCCCCCCAGCCCCAGCCCCAGCCCCAGCCCCCCAGTCCCCTGACCCCCCAGCCCCCCAGTCCCCTGACCCCCCAGCCCCAGCCCCCCAGCCCCCAAGCCCCAGCCCCAGCCCCAGTCCCCTGACCCCCAGCCCCCAGTCCCCCGACCCCCCAGCCCCAGCCCCCCAGTCCCCTGACCCCCAGCCCCAGCCCCCAGCCCCCAAGCCCCAGCCCCAGCCCCAGCCCCCTGCCCCCCAGTCCCCCGACCCCCCAGCCCCAGCCCCCAGCCCCCCAGTCCCCTGACCCCCAGCCCCCAGTCCCCCGACCCCCCAGTCCCAGCCCCCCAGTCCCCCGACCCCCCAGCCCCAGCCCCAGCCCCAGCCCCCCCAGTCCCCTGACCCCCCACCCTCCCAGTACCCCAGCCCCCCTGCCCAGCAGCCCCCCGACCCCCCACCCCACCAGTCCCCCGCCCCTCCAGCCCCAGCCCCCCAGCCCTAGCCCTAGTCCCATCCCCATCCTAACCTAGTTTAAGCCCCAGTTTACCCTCAGCCCCTCAGCGCCCCATCTTAACCTAGTTTAAGCCCCAGTTTACCCTCAGCCCCTCAGCGCCCCATCTTAACCTAGTTTAAGCCCCAGTTTACCCTCAGCCCCTCAGCGCCCCATCCTAACCCAGCCCCTCCATCTCATAACCTCAGCCCCCCCTGCTTGCCCCTAGCTTTCCCCTAGCCCCAGCCACAGCTGCAGACTCAGGCCCCCATCAATTCCCCATTCCCAGCCCAATTAAATTGCATTCTGTACCAAGGCCAGACCAACCAAATGAAAGGTCATCCCATGGCCACAGCCTCTTTCCAGAAATGCAATTTGCTCCAAGCCCGTCAGAGGAGAGGGGGATTGGGATTGGCAGGAGAGGAATACATTTAATTTTATTACCCATAGTCATTCCACCGATTAATCCAAATCAGGATGTTGATTTAACAATGCAATGACCTTTAGACAGAGTTCATCCGCGGTGACAAGTTAATCTACACAGCATATAGATATAAATGATGTAGCTGTATCTGAGGCTATAGGTTGAGCTGACTATAGCTTCCCTCTGAGACCTAGAACCAGAAACTTGTCATAAAATGTGAGCATTTAATACCCTCGATGCTGATCATAGCTTTACATTACAGTATATTGTCTTCAATAAGTTTACCGGGCAACTTGTTTGACTTGTTTATAGTTTAGCAGTTCTTCCAACTCCAAATTCAGTTTGTATTTTCTATAGCAATACATTTGTACTTTGATGCAATGATCAAGATGTCAAGAGGTACGTGCTCCCCTTGAGTACACACATCAGATCGCATTGTGAACAGATGTGCATCCAGTCCATAATATTGACATGTTCATATAGCAGCGTATACAGTACTTACCACCTAAGGCTTGCTTCATCACAAAATTCATGGTTCCTTCTGATACTCTGGTCTTCTACAGACAAACACAACTGTGCATGTACCCGCCCCTTCTTTACCAGATCTCTGTTTCCCTTCCTCGGTCTGTGGGTTTACCTCTTGATCCAACCTGGAGAGAGAGAGAGAGAGAGATAGGAACAATGAAAGACAGAACAGTTTACCGGAAGACGTTAACAAAGGATATGGACAGTGGCTAGGTGTGGTTGAGGCAGTACATTTTACATTTACATTTTAGTCATTTAGCAGACACTCTTATCCAGAGCGACTTACATTATATTTTTATTTTTCATACTGGCCCCCCGTGGGAATCGAACCCACAACCCTGGCGTTGCAAACGCCATGCTCTACATCCCTGCCGGCCATTCCCTCCCCTACCCTGGACGACGCTGGGCCAATTGTGCGCCGCCCCATGGGTCTCCCGGTCGTGGCCGGCTACGACAGAGCCTGGATTCGAACCAGGATCTCTAGTGGCACAGCTAGCACTGCGATGCAGTGCCTTAGACCACTGCGCCACTCGTGTGTGTGTGTGTGTGTGTGTGTGTGTGTGTGTGTGTGTGTGTGTGTGTGTGTGTGTGTGTGTGTGTGTGTGTGTGTGTGTGTGTGTGTGTGTGTGTGTGTGTGTGTGTGTGTGTGTGTGTGTGTGTGTCTGTGTCTGTGTCTGTGTCTGTGTCTGTGTCTGTGTGTCTGTGTCTGTGTCTGTGTCTGTGTCTGTGTCTGTGTCTGTGTCTGTGTCTGTGTCTGTGTCTGTGTCTGTGTCTGTGTCTGTGTCTGTGTCTGTGTGTGTGTGTGTGTGTGTGTGTGTGTGTACGTATACGTCAATACTTCATCACTGAGCTCTATTAGAACAGAGTATACTTCATGCTACAGTAAACCATCACAGCTGCTGCTGGATATTTCACCTCCTAGACGTCCCTCTGGTCCCCCTTTGAAAGACAATCCCATTCCCCAGAGGACCCAGGATCAATACTAAGGTACTCTACTGTATTAAGAACATTTTTGTTTAGGAACAAAAAAGTAAGAGTACATATTATTGTATGGGACAATATATAAACGTTTTTGAGATAATTACAAAACATAAAATGTTATTGAGTAAATGTGTTCATTGGTTTCTTTTCATTTTGATACAATATTAAAATGGTATGAATTTAAGGTTATTTGTTGATGAAAAAAATCTAAATTGACTTATTTTAAGATTGTGTCATTAGATGGGGTCGTGAGAAATTCTGGGGGGAAAAATGGGGTCCCCAATGAAAAGTTTGAATACCACTGCTCTAGGTGAAACGGGGCGGCGGATATTAAGGTTTAAGTGAGACTGCTTATAACAGCGCCACCAATTGGCCAATCGGTGCCATTTCTAGGGACTAATTTACTCTTGGCCTCTAGTTCCTCTGTGCTAGTGAGATGGGTGTGGCTTCGTCACAGTGTTCACAAGAGCAGCTGCTCACCGATTTGACAGCTCCAACGCAGTTCCACCTCCGACAGCGCCAAAACATCAGCTATGTGGGTGATCTGATTGAATCTAGGCTTTGCTGTGAACCTCGAATGAAGTCCTGCTCTGAGGTCACCATTCCTTCTGCTGCCACTTTTCCATCATTTATTCATATGGGTCTATGGTGATAGATTATGCCCTCAGCCTCTAACTGGAGGGAGAAGGTTACATTTTTTAATTTTAATTTTAGTCATTTTAGCAGGAAATATACATTTTTCTTTGGAAATATAATCAGCCTGGGATATTATGGATTTTACAGAAACATGTCTCCTTTGGGGCTACTAAGAATGTTGAAAATGTATAGCATGTTAATAACATATTTGATTTAATAAATTATTATTTCAAGTAAAGTAGTAGGCGCTGGGTTCTAAATTAATTAAGCATTATTACCATAGAGATCCTATAATTCTGTGTTCTATGTGATTCTGTAGTTATTACAATATCAATAGGGCATCTCACTATATGTGGTTCTATTAACCATAGAGGGAGCTGATAGGAATTGCATTCTGAGAACACCAAATATTTTTTCCATTTCATTAAAATAAAATTGTGCATTGGGCACTTTCAATTCGGATAGAATTTCAATTTTCCAAACATGAAATGTAATTGGCTTCAACAAGACATTTAAGATTAGGAATCAATGCAGCATACTCAAGCACTTTTTAAAGCTACTGTTTACAGGCCTCCTGGGCCGTATACAGTGTTCCTCACTGAGTTCCCTGAATTCCTATTGGACCTCGAAGTCATGGCAGGTAATATTCAAATATTTTGGTGACTTCAATATTCACATGGAAAAGTCCACAACCCACTCCAAAAGGCTTTCAGAGCCATCATCGACTCGGTGGGTTTTGTCCAACGTTTCCAGACCTACGCATTGCCACAGTCATACCCTGGACGTAGTTTTGTCCCGTGGAATAAATCTTGTGGATCTAAATGTTTTTCCTCATAATCCTGGACTATCGGACCACCATCTTATTACGTTTGCAATCGCAACAAATAATCTGCTCAGACCCCAACCAAGGATTATCAAAAGCCACGCTATAAATTCTCGGACAACCCAAAGATTCCCAGATGCCCTTCCAGACTCCCTCCACCTACCCAAGGACATCGGAGTACAAAAATCTGTTAACCACCTAACCGAGGATCTACATTTAACCTTGCGTAATATCCTAGATGCAGTCGCACCTCTAAAAACAAAAAACATTTGTCACAAGAAATTTGCTCCCTGGTATATAGAAAATACCCAAGCCCTGAAGTAAGCTTCCAGAAAATCTCCTATAGAGCTCCACTTTTATGGAATGGTCTGCCTATCTATGTGAGAGACGCAGACTCAGTCTCAACCTTTAAGTCCTTACTGAAGACTCATCTCTTCAGTAGGTCCTATGATTAAGTGTAGTCTAGCCGAGGGGTGCGAAGGTGAACGGCAAGGCACTGGAGTGACGAACAGCCCTTGCTGTCTATGCCAGGCCGGCTCCCCTCTCTCCACTGGGATTCTCTTCCTCTGACTCTTCGACGAGAGCTGAGTCACTGGCTCACTAGTGCTCGTCCATGCCGTCCCCAGGAGGGGTGCGTCACGTCGTGCCAGGCTTTTTTCGCTATACTCAACTTGAGTGGGTTGAGTCACTGACGTGAAAGTCCTGTCCAGTTTTGCGCCCCCTCGGGCTTGTGCGGTTGAGGAGATCTTTCGTGGGCTATACTCAGCCTTGTCTCAGGGTAGTAGGTTGGTGGTCTGTTGATATCCCTCTGGTGGTGTGGGGGCTGTGCTTTGGCAAAGTGGGTGGGGTTATATCCTGCCTGGTTGGCCCTGTCTGGGGGTATCGTCGGCCCCGACCCCTCCCCCTGACTCAGCCTCCAGTATCTATGCTGCAATAGTCTATGTGCCGGGGGGCTAGGGTCAGTCTGTTATATCTGGTGTTATTCTCCTGTCTTATCTGGTGTCCTGTGTGAATTTAAGTATGCTCCCTCTAATTCTCCCATCTCTCTCTCTCTCTCCTGCTGGATAACCTGAGCCCTAGGACCATGCCTCAGGATTACCTGGCCTGATGACTCCTGGCTGTTCCCAGTCCACCTGGTCAGGCTGTTGCTGCAGTTTCAACTGTTCTGTCTGCGGCTATGGAACCCTGACCTGTTCACCGGACGTGCTACCTTGTCCTGGACCTGCCGTTTTCGACCCTCTCTCTCTCCCTCTCCCTCTCTCTCTCTCTCTCTCTCTCTCTCTCTCTCTCTCTCTCTCTCTCTCTCTCTCTCTCTCTCTCTCTCTCTTTCTCTCTCTCTCCCTCTCTCTCTCTCTCTCTCTCTCTCTCTCTCTCTCTCTCTTTCTCTCTCTCTCTCTTTCTCTTTCTCTCTCTCTCCCTCTTTCTCTCTCTCTCCCTCTCTCTCTCGCTCCCTCTGTACCGCACCTGCTGTCTCAACCTCTGAATTCTTGGCAATGAAAAGCCAAGTGACATTTACTCCTGAGGTGCGGACCTGTTTCACCCTCTACAACCACTGTGATTATTATTTGACCCTGCTGGTCATCTATGAACGTTTAAACATCTTGAAGAACGATCTGGCCTTAATGGCCATGTACTCTTATAATCTCCACCCGGCACATCCAGAAAAGGACTGGCCACCCCTCAGAGCCTGGTTCCTCTCTAGGTTTCTTCCTAGGTTCATGCCTTTCTAGGGAGTTATTCCTAGCCACCGTGTTTCTACATCTGCATTGCTTGCTGTTTGGTGTTTTAGGCTGAGTTTCTGTATAAGCACTTTGTGAAGTCTACTGATGTAAAAATGGCTTTATAAATTAATTTGATTTGATCTGATCCCTGCTCTATAGGGTTGGGACTGTGAGCAGTCAAGAGCAAATGTATCCATGTTGTCCTACTGTACTGAATCAGTTAAGGCCAGTAAACTATACAGTATCTCTCCACCAGAACACAGAAGCTGCATCCCAAATAGCACCCTATTCCCCTTATAGTGCACTACTATTGACCAGGGCCAACAGAGTCCCATTTGGGACGCACCCAGATAAAGAACATCCTCAACAACAACAACACTGTCCATCTCCATCTATAGTCTAAAGTAGCTGAAGGTAGGAATGAAAGACTCCGCCGGAGTCTGAAATGGCACACTATTTCGTAGTGCACTACTTTTGACCAGGGCTTATAGGGTTCTGGTCAAAAGTGGTGCACTCTATAGGGAATAGGGTGCCATTCGGGATGAACCCCATGGCTAGCTGCAGGGAGGGGACGGGACGAATTGAAAGATCCTCTCTTCTTGCTCAGGGGCATCGAGACGACGGATGAAAGATGACACTAACTGAAAGCAGATTGCACAGAGTTGTGTAATTAATGGCCGAGTGCACCAGAAGATCTGTTGAGACAGATATATTACTGTTTCCTGTGAAGTCATAGTACCATCTGTAACCAACAACGACATTATGGAGAAAAACTAAACATCTACTGTGAAAAATAAAAATAAAATAAATAAAAACTAACATTTTAATATTTGGGTCTGAAACAGAGGGGAAAAACATTCTGTCTGACCTGTGCCACCACAGCGTTTCTAAACCCAGAGGCCCAACATCGCAAGACTTCCGGGAACGCTTCCGTATAGCACACTCGGCAGACCAGACTGGGGGGGTTTGGGCTTTGGCAAGTCAATGAGATAATAGAAAAATTCATCCTGAGTTGTACATTTTCTCGAAATCTAAAGGCAAAACCTAGCCAATGTCTTAAGTAGCTGAAACTGTCATTACTGCAACCTTGTGAAAGTGTTAAACTGACACATTTGAATTTTCATTAAAAACAACTTTATATCGAAGGACTGCCTTTGGATTTGACGGCCTGCACATGCGCAGTTCGGCGCGACACGACCGTTATACCCAATTAAATGTTTCTGCGCATGAGCTTAGCTAGCTAAAGCTGCCAAGACATTGTCTTCAAACATGATCGGGGATTTCTATTGGAGAAGCAGTTTATCCCCATCTTCATACTGTACTGTCTTTGGTGCAACCCTGGATGTCAATGACGCGTGATGCAGTACACTGTAATAGAGACGGTAGAAATGCTGCTTGTCTAGTTAATAAATGCACTGTTGGTTAAGGGCTGTAAGTGAGCATTTCACTGTAATGTCTGCACCTGTTGTATTAGGCGCATGTGGCCAACAAAATTTGATTTGATTTGATATATATATATATATATTATGTCTGAGGCATTTGGCTTGCGGTTGTGTTGAGGGGAGAAGAGGACATTTCTCTATGGTTGGTCATTGAAGTGGTGTTTCCCGTTCTTTTAAAGCACAATTGTGTGTTTGTCGTTGTCATTGTGCAGTTACATTCAAAGGGCGTTTCCTCAGGGCTTGTCAAAGACATTCCTACTGTCAGTAGCCGATATCACAAGGGATTAAAACAGCTAAAACAGAAGAACATCGTTTATGAATGTAAGTCACCGTCATTATCACTAGAACAATGAATTGCCCTCAACCTCAACATTCTCTATAGGATTTTCAGGGACATTCCCATCATTCCATGAAGAAGGGACTGTGAACGTTGGTTATTAGTTCACTCCACCGTTAGTCAGCACCTCTACACACGATACAGTTCACTCCACCGTTAGTCAGCACCTCTACACACGATACAGTTCACTCCACCGTTAGTCAGCACCTCTACACACGATACAGTTCACTCCACCGTTAGTCAGCACCTCTACACACATGATACAGTTCACTCCACCGTTAGTCAGCACCACTACACACGATACAGTTCACTCCACTGGTAGTCAACATCTCTACACACGATACAGTTCACTCCACCGTTAGTCAGCACCTCTACACACGATACAGTTCACTCCACCGTTAGTCAGCACCTCTACACACATGATACAGTTCACTCCACCGTTAGTCAGCACCTCTACACACGATACAGTTCACTCCACCGTTAGTCAGCACCTCTACACACGATACAGTTCACTCCACCGTTAGTCAGCACCTCTACACACGATACAGTTCACTCCACCGTTAGTCAGCACCTCTACACACGATACAGTTCACTCCACCGTTAGTCAGCACCTCTACACACATTTTTGGGTGTGCATCAGCTCATGCCTTTTATTAGACATTCCCATCATTGACAGTACTGGACTATATCCTATTGACATCATTGACAGTGTAATGCACCTTGGTTGTAATGCACCTTGGTTGTAATGCACCTTGGTTGTAATTCACCTTGGTTGTAATTCATCTTGGTTGTAATGCACCTTGGTTGTAATGCACCTTGGTTGTAATGCACCTTGGTTGTAATTCACCTTGGTTGTAATGCATCTTGGTTGTAATTCACCTTGGTTGTAATTAACCTTGGTTGTAATTCACCTTGGTTGTAATTCATCTTGGTTGTAATGCACCTTGGTTGTAATGCACCTTGGTTGTAATGCATCTTGGTTGTAATGCACCTTGGTTGTAATTCACCTTGGTTGTAATGCACCTTGGTTGTAATGTATATTGGTTGTAATTCATCTTGGTTGTAATGCACCTTGGTTGTAATGCACCTTGGTTGTAATGCATCTTGGTTGTAATGCACCTTGGTTGTAATTCACCTTGGTTGTAATGCACCTTGGTTGTAATTCATCTTGGTTGTAATTCATCTTGGTTGTAATTCACTTTGCTTTTAGTATTGTAATGTTTATATTTCCTATTAGATTTTTACTCTGTAAGTGTTCTTGGGTATCTTGAAAGTCGCAAATGAAATATATTATTATTGTTATTATTTTTTATCATCAGTGGCATCAGTGAATTAGTGGCATCTGTCACGTTCGTTGTGTAAAGGAGCAGCGTGGTATGCGTACATAGTCGTTTATTTTAATAAACACTGACAAAATAACAAAATCCAACAGAACGTGAAGTTCAAGAGGCTAAACATCAAACAAGCCAAACAGAAACAAGATCCCACAACAAAGGTAGGCAACATGGCTGCCTAAGTATGATCCCCAATCAGAGACAACGACCGACAGCTGCCTCTGATTGGGAACCACACCCGGCCAACATAGAAATATATAAATTAGATTTCACACCCTGACCAACCCAACTAGAGATCTCAATGTCAGGGCGTGACAGCATCAGTGAATTAGTGGCACCAGTGAATCTGTGTCTCTGGCAACATCTGGGTTAAGAGGTCTGGGGACCTTGCCTTACTGTGAATGTATGTGTGTGTGTGTGTGTGTGTGTGTGTGTGTGTGTGTGTGTGTGTGTGTGTGTGTGTGTGTGTGTGTGTGTGTGTGTGTGTGTGTGTGTGTGTGTGTGTGTGTGTGTGTGTGTGTGTGTGTGTGTGTGTGTGTGTGTGTGTGTGTGTGTGTGTGTGTGTGTGTGTGTGTGTGTGTGTGTGTGTGTGTGTGTGTGTGTGTGTGTGGAAGGGGAAATGGAAGGGGAAGGTGGTAATTAAGTTAACTCAATATAGCCCTCCCTGGTTTACAAAGTCGATCTGACATCATCTACAATTGATTCAAACACAGGGCTCTGCCCTCTCTATGGGACGTGGAGATATCCCTGTTCTACCCTACCCTGTCCTGTCCTGTCCTGCCTTACCCTGTCCTGCTCTGTCCTGCCCTGACGTGTCCAGCCCTGTCCTGTCATGTCCTGCCATGTCCTTCCATGTCCTGCCCTGTCCTGCCATGTCCTGCCATGTCCTGCCGTGTCCTGCCATGTCCTGCCATGTCCTTCCATGTCCTGCCCTGTCCTGCCATGTCCTGCCTTGTCCTGCCCTGTCCTGCCATGTCCTTCCATGTCCTGCCCTGTCCTGCCATGTCCTGCCTTGTCCTGCCCTGTCCTGTCCTGTCCTGTCCTGCCCTGTCCTGTCATGTCCTGCCATGTCGTGTCCTGTCCTGTCCTGCCCTGTCCTGTCCTGCCCTGTCCTGTCATGTCCTGCCATGTCGTGTCCTGTCATGTCCTGCCCTGTCCTGTCATGTCCTGCCATGTCGTGTCCTGTCATGTCCTGCCCTGTCCTGCCATGTCCTTCCATGTCCTGTCCTGTCCTGTCCTGTCCTGCCTTGTCCTGCCCTGTCCTGTCCTGTCCTGCCCTGTCCTGTCATGTCCTGTCCTGTCATGTCCTGCCATGTCGTGTCCTGTCATGTCCTGTCCTGTCCTGTCATGTCCTACCCTGTCCTGTCCGGTCCTGTCCTGTCCTGTCCGGTCCTGTCCTGTCCTGTCCTAGCCACAATAGGGTGTATGATGTGACAGTATGGCACACCTCCATGTTGAAGAATATGAAGGCATATCCATAAATAAGATACAAATACATATTTATTTATTTTCTGCAGAAAAGTACAGTATGTGAAATTAATCGTCTGACCTTTTTCCAGTCTATGACAAGAGCTTACAAAACAGCAAATTAGACTAAATAGGCTTCAAACAAAAAATCATAGCAGAGTTGTCATAGCAGGATGATGGTTGAATTATTGCTGGTCCAAATATATCCTGTCAGTCGTGCATAGAACCAGGCCCACAGATGTTTCAGTGACAAAGGCAAAGCACAACTCAAACTCCATCAGACGTGTGCATGGTGTGAGGCTTGTGAGCAACCATATGAATGAATTCATAGTTTGTTGGTTTTGGTAGGTTCATACAAATGATAATTAGTGGTAGCTACAATCTGTAATACATTGTCAATGTCCCTGTCAAATAAATAAACGATTAACATTGAACTGACAGAAAGTGAATTGTCTCTGTCCTGAACACAACCTGTGGCCTGGAGTTATTTTACGTTGTGACTGAAGCAGCCTACTGGGCTAATAATTAGCCTGGCCTCTAGATGATGACTTTCATTACATGCGTGGATGAACAACAATCCATGAGGCTCTTGATGTGTGACATACTGTAGAGGCCCTGTGTAATCTGAGATGGGACACAGGGTAGAGGTGAAACAGGGTAGATTATTATGAAACAGGGTAGATTATTTATTTATTTTTTATTATTTTTATTTATAAACAGGGTAGAGGTGAAACAGGGTAGAGGTGAAACAGGGTAGAGAGGAAACAGGGTGGAGAGGAAACAGGGTAGAGGTGAAACAGGGTAGAGAGGAAACAGGGTAGAGGTGAAACAGGGTGTGGAAGGAGGAAACAGGGTAGAGAGGAAACAGGGTTGGGGGGGAACAGTAAAGAGAGGAAACAGGCTATTGAGGAAACAGTGAAGGAAACAGGAAATAGAGAGGAAACAGGGTAGAGGTGAAACAGGGTAGAGGTGAAACAGGGTAGAGAGGAAACAGGGTAGAGGTGAAACAGGGTAGAGAGGAAACAGGGTAGAGAGGAAACAGGGTTGGGGGGAACAGTAAAGAGAGGAAACAGGCTATTGAGGAAACAGTGAAGGAAACAGGAAATAGAGAGGAAACATAGTGAGGAGGAAACAGGGTGGGGAGCAAGGTAAGGAAACAGGATAGGGAGGAAACAGGGTAACGAGGACATAGGGTAGAGGAAATAGTAGGGAGGAAACAGAGTAGGGAGGAAACAGAGTAGGGAGGAAACAGAGTAGGGAGGAAACAGAGAGGAAGGAAACATGGGTAGAGATGAAACAGGATTAAGAGAAAATAGGGTAGGAAGGAAACAGGGTAACGAGGACATAGGGTAGGGAGGAAACAGAGTAGGGAGGAAACAGAGTAGGGAGGAAACAGAGTAGGGAGGAAACAGAGTAGGGAGGAAACAGAGTAGGGAGGAAACATGGGTAGAGATGAAACAGGATTAAGAGAAAATAGGGTAGGAAGGAAACAGAGAGGACGGAAACAGGTTGGAGAGGAAACAGGAGAGCGAGGAAACAGGATTAGGAGAAAACAGGGTAGAGAGGAAACAGGTGAGTGAGGAAACTGAGAGGAAGGAAACAGGGTAGAGAGGAAACAGGGTAGAGAGGAAACAGGAGAGGGAATGCTATAGTAATTGTGTGGGTTGCTTGTAGCCTGGTCCCAGATCTGTTTGTGCTGTCTTGCCAGCTCCTATTGTCATTGTCAAGCCAAGTGGCAAGACAGTCCAACAGATCTGGCACCAGGCTAGGTTGTGGTGTATAATAACATAGGTATGACAAAACTTTCCTGTAAGGGTTGGTGTGAGGTGTGACCCAGGTGCGTTGCAGGATAGACAGTAGGCAGGAGGCAAGGATGGTGAAACAAGGATCTTTACTGGTGGTCCAAAGACCAGGATACAAAACAAATGAGGAGCACATACAGTGAGGGAAAAAAGTATTTGATCCCCTGCTGATTTTGTACGTTTGCCCACTGACAAAGACATGATCAGTCTATAATTTTAATGATAGGTTTATTTGAACAGTGAGAGACAGAATAACAACAAAAAAATCCATAAAAACGCATGTCAAAAATGTCATAAATTGATTAGCATTTTAATGAGGGAAATAAGTATTTGACCCCTCTGCAAAACATGACTTAGTACTTGGTGGCAAAACCCTTGTTGGCAATCACAGAGGTCAGACGTTTCTTGTAGTTGGCCACCAGGTTTGCACACATCTCAGGAGGGATTTTGTTCCACTCCTCTTTGCAGATCTTCTCCAAGTCATTAAGGTTTCGAGGCTGACGTTTGGCAACTCAAACCTTCAGCTCCCTCCACAGATTTTCTATGGGATTAAGGTCTGGAGACTGGCCTGTCCACTCCAGGATCTTAATGTACTTCTTCTTGAGCCACTCCTTTGTTGCCTTGGCCGTGTGTTTTGGGTCATTGTCATGCTGGAATACCCATCCACGACCCATTTTCAATGCCCTGGCTGAGGGAAGGAGGTTCTCACCCAAGATTTGACGGTACATTGCCCCGTCCATCGTCCCTTTGATGCGGTGAAGTTGTCCTGTCCCCTTAGCAGAAAAACACCCCCAAAGCATAATGTTTCCACCTCCATGTTTGACGGTGGGGATGGTGTTCTTGGGGTCATAGGCAGCATTCCTCCTCCTCCAAACACGGAGAGTTGAGTTGATGCCAAAGAGCTAAATTTTGGTCTCATCTGACCACAACACTTTCACCCAGTTCTCCTCTGAATCATTCAGATGTTCATTGGCAAACTTCAGACGGCCCTGTATATGTGCTTTCTTGAGCAGGGGGACCTTGCGGGCGCTGCAGGATTTCAGTCCTTCACGGCGTAGTGTGTTACCAAATGTTTTCTTGGTGACTATGGTCCCAGCTGCCTTGAGATCCTCCCGTGTAGTTCTGGGCTGATTCCTCACCGTTCTCATGATCATTGCAACTCCACGAGGTGAGATCTTGCATGGAGCCCCAGGCCGAGGGAGATTGACAGTTCTTTTGTGTTTCTTCCATTTGCGAATAATCGCACCAACTTTTGTCACCTTCTCACCAAGCTGCTTGGCGATGGTCTTGTAGCCCATTCCAGCTTTGTGTAGGTCTACAATCTTGTCCCTGACATCCCTGGAGAGCTCTTTGGTCTTGGCCATGGTGGAGAGTTTGGAATCTGATTGATTGATTGCTTCTGTGGACAGGTGTCTTTTATACAGGTAACAAACTGAGATTAGGAGCACTCCCTTTAAGAGTGTGCTCCTAATCTCAGCTCGTTACCTGTATAAAAGACACCTGGGAAACAGAAATCTTTCTGATTGAGAGGGGGTCAAATACTTATTTCCCTCATTAAAATGCAAATCAATTTATAACATTTTTGACATGCGTTTTTCTGGATTTTGTTGTTGTTATTCTGTCTCTCACTGTTCAAATAAACCTACCATTAAAATTATAGACTGATCATTTCTTTGTCAGTGGGCAAACATACAAAATCAGCAGGGGATCAAATACTTGTTTCCCTCACTGTAGGTCTCCAAAAAACAGGCTGACAGCAAACAATACGAAATACTAACTCTGACTGGAAAAACACAATGACACCGGGAGAACACTTCTCGAGTACCTGTAACTCTGTCACGTGATCCGACACTGATACATACTGCCTGACATCAAGGAACTAGCAGAGAAAACGGAGCAAGGGAACACAGGGTAGTGAGGGCATAAATACACAGGTGAATCAGATAGCCACTGGTGACACCAATGGGCAGATAATTAGTCACGACTGTGAGTGAGGAGGTGCCTATGGTTGTCGGAGGATGACACCTAGTGGGTCGCTCCGGAACTGCGACCCACTCCTGTAACATGTTCCCTGTCTCTTGACAACTAACCTCGTCCCCAGGACCAACTGCTAGAGAGAGAGAGCAGGCTGGTTAGATTATTCCCTTCAAGAATATCCATAACACTACAATGACACAAGGAGGTTGGTGGTTAAGTGTTACAGAGTTTGATTCTATGCTACACTTTGCAAACAGGGGCTGATGTTATTTTTATCCATGTTATTGTATCACATCCTGTCTTCAGTGACGCTCCTTTAAAGGGTGATGACTATAATGACAATATTTAGGGAGAAACAATGGATACAGCACCTGTGCCAGGAACTGTGTTCGGCACAGAGCTCCAAACTGTCTTCCTAGCTGTCTTCCCTCCTACAGCACTCTGTTTAGCTTTACAGCAACAGGTCTAAGGGGTTGTTACCAGGACAACCACTTCTTACATCAGCTAGAGGCATTGAGAGTGTGGGTGCCCTGGCTTCAGGGCCAGAACAGTGGAGCAGGAGATGGACATCTCTATTACCAGTCACCCTGTCAGAACTTATACAGTGTCTATTCATATCCCTCAGATCTGCTAACATGGAAGGGGTATGGGGCCAAAGGGAAGATGAGGGTGCTAATCTGCACCTGCTAGTCACCCCGTCAGAGAACTCCCTCCTGGTTGTCCAAACAGCCAGATGAGGATATGACTCAGCAGTCGTTAATTCTCCTGCAAGGCCCATCGTAGCGAGGCACATCATAGCGAGACCCATTATAGCGAGGCCCATCCTAGCGAGTCCCATCATAGCGAGGCCCATCCTAGCGAGACCCATCAGAGTGAGGCCCATCCTAGCGAGACCCCTCAGAGTGAGGCCCATCCTAGCGAGGCCCATCCTAGCGAGACCCATCCTAGCGAGACCCATCCTAGCGAGTCCCATCCTAGCGAGTCCCATCAGAGTGAGGCCCATCCTAGCGAGGCCCATCCTAGCGAGTCCCATCCTAGCGAGACCCATCAGAGTGAGGCCCATCCTAGCGAGGCCCATCCTAGCGAGTCCCATCCTAGCGAGTCCCATCCTAGCGAGACCCATCCTAGCGAGTCCCATCAGAGCGAGGCCCATCCTAGCGAGGCCCATCAGAGTGAGGCCCATCCTAGCGAGACCCATCCTAGCGAGACCCATCCTAGCGAGACCCATCAGAGTGAGGCCTATCGTAGCGAGACCCATCCTAGCGAGACCCATCAGAGTGAGGCCCATCCTAGCGAGACCCATCCTAGCGAGACCCATCAGAGTGAGGCCCATCCTAGCGAGACCCATCCTAGCGAGACCCATCAGAGTGAGGCCCATCCTAGCGAGACCCATCCTAGCGAGACCCATCAGAGTGAGGCCCATCCTAGCGAGGCCCATCCTAGCGAGACCCATCCTAGCGAGACCCATCCTAGCGAGTCCCATCCTAGCGAGTCCCATCCTAGCGAGTCCCATCAGAGTGAGGCCTATCCTAGCGAGACCCATCCTAGCGAGACCCATCCTAGCGAGACCCATCCTAGTGAGGCCCATCCTAGCGAGTCCCATCATAGCGAGGCCCATAGTCAGTCAGGGAAGTGCTTATCAGCAACACACATTGTGATAGAAACACAGGATTCAATCAGGGGTTTAATCCCAGATCCCTTTAACAAAAGGTTCACTAGTAAGACACGTATTGACTGGGGCAGACTCTTAGCAGGCACGTCTGCCTTGGCAGAGTCTTTGCATTTCCTTCTTAAGAGTTTGTGCTTTTAAATGTCAAACAGCTGCTTTACATCAGTGCTTCTACAATGATTGTTGACTAGAGTAGAGTAGAGAAATTAGAGTAGAGAAATTAGAGTAGAGAAATTATTTTTTAGAACGGTCTCAAAAAACATCCCTCAATCATCTGTCTGGTATTGTACTGTGGCGCTAATTTGTTTGTCGGGAGTGGTTCAATGAGCCCACGAGGGGTTCTCTCCTCCTCTAGTGAAATAAAAGAGAGAAAGCCAAGTGCTACTGGCCGGTAAGTGGCCTATCGGTGGCCAAAGAAACCAGGTTCCTGGGGTCTGTGGGGAGGGAGCAACATCACAGAATAATCAGATATAAATGCATTTCGTAGAACAGACAGACATGATTTTCTGCCCTGTAGAATTGGGCAATCATCATGTCAGCTGCTCTATTCATTACAATTATATCTGCAGTTTTGTGAAGAACGTGAACCTTTCAGCTCATTGAACAAACCCCCCTGGTGTCTTGTCTTATTGCCCCTCTGCTGAGAGGAACCAAAGAAGAGAAGCAGAATAGTGGCGATGGGTTGAGTCTCACTGGGAGGTCCTGGGAACCCCCCCCTCCCTCCTCTATACCGTGGGGTCTAATTAGCCTCCGTCAAAACGATTCAGCGTCCTCATCTGCAACACCTGGTGTAGCAACAACGGCGTTGTTCTGTACTGTTAGGCTACTGTAAACACTGAAAGGGCAAATATTAGTGAGGCGCTGCTAGCTACTTGTGGATACAACCATTGAACCACCCATCATCATAATTGTATATCTCAGCTTGTCTGTGAGTGTATATCATTTACATTTTAGTCATTTAGCAGACGCTCTTTTTCCAGAGCGACTTACAGGAGCAATTAGGGTTAAGTGCCTTGCTT
Source organism: Coregonus clupeaformis (assembly GCF_020615455.1). Lineage (NCBI taxonomy): Eukaryota > Metazoa > Chordata > Actinopteri > Salmoniformes > Salmonidae > Coregonus > Coregonus clupeaformis. The sequence goes on from NC_059193.1 coordinate 15,377,614, forward strand.
AAGGGCACATTGACAGATTTTTCACCTAGTCGGCTCAGGGATTAGAACCAGCGACCTTTCGTTTACTGGCACAACGCTCTTAACCACTAAGCTACCTGCCGTATATGATGTCACTGCTGTGTGTGTGTGTGTGTGTGTGTGTGTGTGTGTGTGTGTGTGTGTGTGTGTGTGTGTGTGTGTGTGTGTGTGTGTGTGTGTGTGTGTGTGTGTGTGTGTGTGTGTGTGTGTGTGTGTGTGTGTGTGTGTGTGTGTGTGTGTGTGTGTGTGTGTGTGTGTGTGTGTGTGTGTGTGTGTGTGTGTGTGTGTGTGTGTGTGTGTGTGTGTGTGTGTGTGTGTGTGTGTGTGTGTGTGTGTGTGTGTGTGTGTGTGCGCGCCTCCGTGCGTGCATTTTTATTTTCACATGTACAGTGAGGGGAAAAAAGTATTTGATCGCCTGCTGATTTTGTACGTTTGCCCACTGACAAAGAAATGATCAGTCTATAATTTTAATGGTAGGTTTATTTGAACAGTGAGAGACAAAAAAAAAAAAAAAAAAATCCAGAAAAACGCATGGCAAAAATGTTATAAATTGATTTGCCTTTTAATGAGGGAAATAAGTATTTGACCCCGTCTCAATCTGAAAGATTTCTGGCTCCCAGGTGTCTTTTATACAGGTAACGAGCTGAGATTAGGAGCACACTCTTAAAGGGAGGAGGAGGAATGCTGCCTATGACCCCAAGAACACCATCCCCACCGTCAAACATGGAGGTGGAAACATTATGCTTTGGGGGTGTTTTTCTGCTAAGGGGACAGGACAACTTCACCGCATCAAAGGGACGATGGACGGGGCCATGTACCGTCAAATCTTGGGTGAGAACCTCCTTCCCTCAGCCAGGGCATTGAAAATGGGTCGTGGATGGGTATTGCAGCATGACAATGACCCAAAACACATGGCCAAGGCAACAAAGGAGTGGCTCAAGAAGAAGCACATTAAGGTCCTGGAGTGGCCTAGCCAGTCTCCAGACCTTAATCCCATAGAAAATCTGTGGAGGGAGCTGAAGGTTCGAGTTGCCAAACGTCAGCTTCGAAACCTTAATGACTTGGAGAAGATCTGCAAAGAGGAGTGGGACAAAATCCCTCCTGAGATGTGTGCAAACCTGGTGGCCAACTACAAGAAACATCTGACCTCTGTGATTGCCAACAAGGGTTTTGCCACCAAGTACTAAGTCATGTTTTGCAGAGGGGTCAAATACTTATTTCCCTCATTAAAATGCAAATCAATTTATAACATTTTTTACGTGCGTTTTTCTGGATTTTGTTGTTGTTATTCTGTCTCTCACTGTTCAAATAAACCTACCATTAAAATTATAGACTGATCATGTCTTTGTCAGTGGGCAAACGTACAAAATCAGCAGGGGATCAAATACTTTTTTCCCTCACTGTATTTACCAAGGGTCTAGGCATTTTACAGCTAGACCAGTCTGGTAAGAAAATATAAGTCCAGAGTTAACATCCATTGAGCCAGCATGAAGTACTCAGGGACCATCAGCATACCATTTCAGCTGTAGATTAGAACCTCTATACATTAAGTTCTTAGGGACCATCAGCATACCATTTCAGATATAGATTATAACCTATATACATGAAGTTCTTAGGGACCATCAGCATACCATTTCAGATATAGATTAGAACCTATATACATGCAGTTCTTAGGGAAATAACATACCATTTCAGCTATAGATTAGAACCTATATACATGAAGTTCTTAGGGACCATCAGCATACAATTTCAGCTATAGATTAGAACCTATATACAGTGGGGGAAAAAAGTATTTAGTCAGCCACCAATTGTGCAAGTTCTCCCACTTAAAAAGATGAGAGGCCTGTAATTTTCATCATAGGTACACGTCAACTATGACAGACAAAATTAGGAAAGAAAATCCAGAAAATCACATTGTAGGATTTTTAATTAATTTATTTGCAAATTATGGTGGACAATAAGTACTTGGTCAATAACAAAAGTTTCTCAATACTTTGTTATATACCTTTGTTGGCAATGCCACATGTCAAATGTTTTCTGTAAGTCTTCACAAGGTTTTCACACACTGTTGCTGGTATTTTGGCCCATTCCTCCATGCAGATCTCCTCTAGAGCAGTGATGTTTTTGGGCTGTCGCTGGGCAACACGGACTTTCAACTCCCTCCAAAGATTTTCTATGGGGTTGAGATCTGGAGACTGGCTAGGCCACTCCAGGACCTTGAAATGCTTCTTACGAAGCCACTCCTTCGTTGCCCGGGCGGTGTGTTTGGGATCATTGTCATGCTGAAAGACCCAGCCACGTTTCATCTTCAATGCCCTTGCTGATGGAAGGAGGTTTTCACTCAAAATCTCACGATACATGGCCCCATTCATTATTTCCTTTATATGGATCAGTCGTCCTGGTCCCTTTGCAGAAAAAACAGCCCCAAAGCATGATGTTTCCACCCCCATGCTTCACAGTAGGTATGGTGTTCTTTGGATGCAACTCAGCATTCTTTGTCCTCCAAACACGACTGAGTTGAGTTTTTACCAAAAAGTTCTATTTTGGTTTCATCTGACCATATGACATTCTCCCAATCCTCTTCTGGATCATCCAAATGCACTCTAGCAAACTTCAGACGGGCCTGGACATGTACTGGCTTAAGCAGGGGGACACGTCTGGCACTGCAGGATTTGAGTCCCTGGCGGCGTAGTGTGTTACTGATGGTAGGCTTTGTTACTTTGGTCCCAGCTCTCTGCAGGTCATTCACTAGGTCCCCCCGTGTGGTTCTGGGATTTTTGCTCACCGTTCTTGTGATCATTCTGACCCCACGGGGTGAGATCTTGCGTGGAGCCCCAGATCGAGGGAGATTATCAGTGGTCTTGTATGTCTTCCATTTCCTAATAATTGCCCCCACAGTTGATTTCTTCAAACCAAGCTGCTTACCTATTGCAGATTCAGTCTTCCCAGCCTGGTGCAGGTCTACAATTTTGTTTCTGGTGTCCTTTGACAGCTCTTTGGTCTTGGCCATAGTGGAGTTTGGAGTGTGACTGTTTGAGGTTGTGGACAGGTGTCTTTTATACTGATAACAAGTTCAAACAGGTGCCATTAATACAAGTAACGAGTGGAGGACAGAGGAGCCTCTTAAAGAAGAAGTTACAGGTCTGTGAGAGCCAGAAATCTTGCATGTTTGTAGGTGACCAAATACTTATTTTCCACCATAATTTGCAAATAAATTCATTAAAAATCCTACAATGTGATTTTCTGGAAAAAAAATTCTCAATGTCTGTCATAGTTGACGTGTACCTATGATGAAAATTACAGGCCTCTCTCATCTTTTTAAGTGGGAGAACTTGCACAATTGGTGGCTGACTAAATACTTTTTTTCCCCACTGTACATGCAGTTCTTAGGGAAATAACATACCATTTCAGCTATAGATTAGAACCTATATACATGCAGTTCTTAGGGACCATCAGCATACCATTTCAGCTATAGATTAGAACATATATACATGCAGTTCTTAGGGACCATCAGCATACCATTTCAGCTATAGATTAGAACCTATATACATGCAGTTCTTAGGGACCATCAGCATACCATTTCAGCTATAGATTAGAACATATATACATGAAGTTCTTAGGAAACATCAGCATACCATTTCAGCTATAGATTAGAACCTATATACATGCAGTTCTTAGGGACCATCAGCATACCATTTCAGCTATAGATTAGAACCTATATACATTAAGTTCTTAGGGACCATCAGCATACCATTTCAGCTATAGATTAGAACCTATATACATGCAGTTCTTAGGGAAATAACATACCATTTCAGCTATAGATTAGAACCTATATACATGCAGTTATTAGGGAAATAACATACCATTCCAGCTATAAATTAGAACCTATATACATGAAGTACTCAGGGACCATCAGCATACCATTTCAGCTATAGATTAGAACCTATATACATGAAGTTCTTAGGGACCATCAGCATACCATAATAATAATAATAATAATAATAATATGCCATTTAGCAGACACTTTTATCCATAGCATGATAGAACCTATATACAGTGGGGAGAACAAGTATTTGATACACTGCCGATTTTGCAGGTTTTCCTACTTACAAAGCATGTAGAGGTCTGTAATTTTTATCATAGGTACACTTCAACTGTGAGAGACGGAATCTAAAACAAAAATCCAGAAAATCACATTGTATGATTTTTAAGTAATTAATTTGCATTTTATTGCATGACATAAGTATTTGATACATCAGAAAAGCAGAACTTAATATTTGGTACAGAAACCTTTGTTTGCAATTACAGAGATCATACGTTTCCTGTAGGTCTTGACCAGGTTTGCACACACTGCAGCAGGGATTTTGGCCCACTCCTCCATACAGACCTTCTCCAGATCCTTCAGGTTTCGGGGCTGTCGCTGGGCAGTACAGACTTTCAGC